>NC_057806.1:250648795-250686072 GCF_018294505.1 Triticum aestivum | reverse complement strand
AGAGATAATGATGCAGCGGTAGCGTGACTAATGTGAACAGAACTCGAAACTCTAAACGAACTAGACACTAAGACCAGCAACTCGACACGACGATGCAACCGATAATTCAACTATGCAAGCAATGAAAAGAAAATTGCAAAGGCTCAGATTGGCTTGGACCAAGGATGAATAGATCTAACTCTTTTTTGTGGCTTTTTCTTGGACAATAGGTAAGAAAATAAATCTAATCTAGGAAAACTGGAAATTCTCACCGAGCAACCTGAAAACTGATACCACTTGATAGAGGCGAGGGTCCCGATCTTTCGATGAGATGATAACTATCGATTTGGTGGAGACGACTTTGACGATCCGACTACAAACGAGCACGACGTTGCGCCTTAGCAATCGCTAAACCAATCTCCTGAGGTTACTGACGATGCCGGAAGCACGGTCAGCCTGACCACGAAGGTCTATTCCTGCAAGCAATCGAAGAACGAGCAAGAATATGATAAAGCAATCTGAATATTGCAAATATATATGAGGTATTGATAATGGTGGGGATCCGTAAGCGGTCTTGGTCTGGTCGTTGGACACAAAGGAAGTACACGAAGTTGCATTGGCTAACTTATAACTAAACAAATACCAAGGAAAAGCTACTAGATGGATCTACTTATATAGGAGCAAGGGGTGGCGGCCAAGGAGGTGGGAGGACGTCCCAAGGCAGCCTAAAACTAAATCTAGGTTGTACAAGGCCAATGGGCCCAAGTGGAGGTGATGTAACACCTTTGGACTTGTAGTTTGACTCGGATTCTGCTGCAGCATTAGATTGTTTCGTCCACAACTCAACGCTCCGGACGAATTTGAAGGTGATTCCAATTGGGTTGGAAAGTGCACGAAATCTAGTTTCCAAGAAAAAAAGAATCACCCAATTCGGAGTCCGTATGAAAAACTTGTGTGCGTTTTGAGTCAGGTGTGTCTGTGCAGTCCGAATCTGAATCCAGAACGTGAGAGACTTGGACTCTATCTTCTCTTGGGCCAAAAGTGACGTGAGAGAACTTTTTGGACAGCAAATAAACATCTCTTTCTTCCTTATCTTCATATGTGGATTGTACAAATGTCCCATACACCTGCAATTAGACAAAACACAAAAGTGTGTGAAGTATTTTTGTTCTGGATAACATAAATAGATTATTGAATAGTTTGCACTAGAAATCACCTGACAAATATGCATATATGCAATATTTTTTGTCATATCCAAGGTAGTCATGTCCTCATCATCCTCCTCTTCTTGAAAATAAAGCCGTCCTCGGCGTTGCTTAATCTGAAATGTGGCTAACAAAAGAGACAAGGTGTACATGTTGTATATGTATATGTCATCCATTTTTACTTCCCTTGATTTTTGCATATATGACACATGAATAGATGAGTAACTTGCATAGTTCATAAAATCTAAAGCCAAAAAATTAGCACAAGAAGTAGAAGGCATGAAAATATTGCAACTCAGTTTGCACATATAAGTGAAGCTCTTATTCATTTCAAAAGATTGACAATGTTCATCATTAAACCATCCCAACATTGGTGAATAAACCTTACTTGCATCAAATTTACATGCTACAACATGCTTAATAAGCAAACATGCAATAAGTCATTCAACACAGAATCATCACCAAGATTAGAGGTCATATCAAAATGATTAAACATTGGTTCTTTTGCATCAATAGTTAATTCAGTGGGTGCACTCAAAATTGTTGGTATTTCAGTTGTTTGATCACATGGCAAAGTCAAATTATCAACGTAGTCCTCTAAAATAGGTGGTGTGATCAAAGTAGTGGGTAGCTCATCAGATGGTGCATTCAAATTGACAAGGCATTCATCATTCTCATGTAGAGATGGAAGATCAGTACCTTTGTCATTACCTCTTATGATCAACTCAGATGATGTAGCCACTCTCGGGGGCGATGTGTCACATGGTGGAGGTGATGTAGTCCTGACAACAACGGATGTGGTTGTCATAGTATGCCTAGTAGTTGAAGGAACAAGCATATCAACTCTTGGAATGTGCATCGTGCGCTTGTTCTCCTCGTGGCCAACACGTCGTTTTATTTCCTGTTCAGCTCTGCAAGCAAGATGAAACAAATGGTCCATAGGATAACACTCTTCACTCTTCATGAATTAGTATCTCTTGAATATCACGGTTTAATCCTCCCCAAAATCTATCCATAAAATCATCTTCACTTTCTTCTAAAGAGGAATGCAACAAGGTAGTTTGTAAATCATCATAATATTTTGTTACAGTTTCACTACCTTGTTTTAAGTGTTGCAACTTCTTAATCATGTCACGAGTATAATAAGAAGGGACGAAAGTATGTCGCATGGCAAGTTTCAAATCATCCCAAGTAGTAGGTATATAATCATGGTGTAACCGACAATATTCACTCCACCAAACCAAAGCATAACCAGTGAAAGAACCAACCACAACCTTAACCTTTTTATGTTCATCGAAATTATGGGAAGCAAATATATTTTTTATGTCGAACTCCCATTCAATATATAAAGCAGGTTTAAAACGGCCATTAAATGGTGGTATAGATACATTAACCTGATCATGTGCATTTGGATGTTTGTGCACCTCTCGTGACGGTTGTGGTATTTGCAAAGGTGGTGGCACGTCTCCCGCGATCGACAAAGCCCATGAATTGACTTTGGATCCTGTCATGATTAGTAGAACAAGAAACAAAACCCAAAAATAATGTTCCTATAACTACTAGGATGTGGTGGTAAAACGCTCACAGTAAAGCAAATATCAATGTCTTACAAGTTCTTACCATGCAGCAGGCGGTGATCGGCAACCAGCAGTGTCAAGTAACTCCGAATATTGAGTAAAGCGATTGTCAGGGGAGCGTACGTATACACGGTGTAGAAATATGTGGAGCTGGGTTGGCTATATATGGTAGCAAAAGATTAGCAATAATCAATTCAAAGATGCAATGTTGAATAAACGCTCAACGACGGTACTATGCTGGTCCTAGGCTAGACCGGACTAGAGACGCGAGCCTAGAACACTAATAAGGTCACGGCGTAGCACCACTAGCATCAATGAAGGATACTAAGTAGCTCTTGACAGCAAGATATAAGTGAAGATCACAACGGCAGTGAAGATAATGATGAAAAACAACTGCCAAGCAGGATATACAACAACTCTCTCTCCAACTTTCCTCTTGAAAAGTTTGAGACAATTTTTTGATAAATTCTTTCAAAGAATGCTACTAACTCAAGCTTTCCAATGCAAAAAGAATCACTCAATTCTGAGTTGATATGAGGAGTCAAAGAATTCTAAAACTGTCCTGAAAAATTGGAACAAGCTGTGTTCACGAACTTCGGAGGGTAAAAAGACCTATTTAGAAGCCGATTTTGAGGTGTCAAATATTGAACTAGCTTCTGCAACTATTTAGATGCGGCTCGTCGCGATCTTCAATTTGAGTACTCACGGAGCCAAAACGGACTTCGTATGCGGAAGATACACCTGTTTTACTAAACAGTGCGTAAAACAGATTCCAATCCGAATTTAGGTACGAGATTTATTCTAGATAGATCCAATTTTTTTTCTTCTCTCTTTTTTTTCTCACACTTTTTTTTTCTTTTTCTTCTCCTTTTTTTCTCTGACTTTTTTTTTTCTCTCGTTTTTTTCTCTCTTTTTTTCTCCCTCTTTCCAAAACAAACTAGATCTCAACTATTATTATGACAATGAATGGTGGGTAGCACGTGGTGGAAATTGATGGATGGGTGGTGGACAGCAAAAGAGATAATGATGCAGCGGTAGCGTGACTAATGTGAACAGAACTCGAAACTCTAAACGAACTAGACACTAAGACCAGCAACTCGACACGACGATGCAACCGATAATTCAACTATGCAAGCAATGAAAAGAAAATTGCAAAGGCTCAGATTGGCTTGGACCAAGGATGAATAGATCTAACTCTTTTTTGTGGCTTTTTCTTGGACAATAGGTAAGAAAATAAATCTAATCTAGGAAAACTGGAAATTCTCACCGAGCAACCTGAAAACTGATACCACTTGATAGAGGCGAGGGTCCCGATCTTTCGATGAGATGATAACTATCGATTTGGTGGAGACGACTTTGACGATCCGACTACAAACGAGCACGACGTTGCGCCTTAGCAATCGCTAAACCAATCTCCTGAGGTTACTGACGATGCCGGAAGCACGGTCAGCCTGACCACGAAGGTCTATTCCTGCAAGCAATCGAAGAACGAGCAAGAATATGATAAGGCAATCTGAATATTGCAAATATATATGAGGTATTGATATTGGTGGGGATCCGTAAGCGGTCTTGGTCTGGTCGTTGGACACAAACGAAGTACACGAAGTTGCATTGGCTAACTTTTAACTAAACAAATACCAAGGAAAAGCTACTAGATGGATCTACTTATATAGGAGCAAGGGGTGGCGGCCAAGGAGGTGGGAGGACGTCCCAAGGCAGCCTAAAACTAAATCTAGGTCGTACAAGGCCAATGGACCCAAGTGGAGGTGATGTAACACCTTTGGACTTGTAGTTTGACTCGGATTCTGCTGCAGCATCAGATTGTTTCGTCCACAACTCAACGCTCCGGACGAATTTGAAGGTGATTCCAATTGGGTTGGAAAGTGCACGAAATCTAGTTTCCAACAAAAAAAAGAATCACCCAATTCGGAGTCCGTATGAAAAACTTGTGTGCGTTTTGAGTCAGGTATGTCTGTGTAGTCCGAATCTGAATCCAGAACATGAGAGACTTGGACTCTATCTTCTCTTGGGCCAAAAGTGACGTGAGAGAACTTTTTGGACAGCAAATAAACATCTCTTTCTTCCTTATCTTCATATGTGGATTGTACAAATGTCCCATACACCTGCAATTAGACAAAACACAAAAGTGTGTGAAGTATTTTTGTTCTGGATAACATAAATAGATTATTGAATAGTTTGCACTAGAAATCACCTGACAAATATGCATATATGCAATATTTTTGGTCATATCCAAGGTAGTCATGTCCTCATCATCCTCCCCTTCTTGAAAATAAAGCCGTCCTCGGCGTTGCTTAATCTGAAATGTGGCTAACAAAAGAGACAAGGTGTACATGTTGTATATGTATATGTCATCCATTTTTACTTCCCTTGATTTTTGCATATATGACACATGAATAGATGAGTAACTTGCATAGTTCATAAAATCTAAAGCCAAAAAATTAGCACAAGAAGTAGAAGGCATGAAAATATTGCAACTCAGTTTGCACATATAAGTGAAGTTCTTATTCATTTCAAAAGATTGACAATGTTCATCATTAAACCATCCCAACGTTGGTGAATAAACCGTACTTGCATCAAATTTACATGCTACAACATGCTTAAATAAGCAAACATGCAATAAGTCATTCAACACAGAATCATCACCAAGATTAGAGGTCATATCAAAATGATTAAACATTGGTTCTTTTGCATCAATAGTTAATTCAATGGGTGCACTCAAAATTGTTGGTATTTCAGTTGTTTGATCACATGGCAAAGTCAAATTATCAACGTAGTCCTCTAAAATAGGTGGTGTGATCAAAGTAGTGGGTAGCTCATCAGATGGTGCATTCAAATTGACAAGGCATTCATCATTCTCATGTAGAGATGGAAGATCAGTACCTTTGTCATTACCTCTTATGATCAACTCAGATGATGTAGCCACTCTCGGGGGCGATGTGTCACATGGTGGAGGTGATGTAGTCCTGACAACAACGGATGTGGTTGTCATAGTATGCCTAGTAGTTGAAGGAACAAGCATATCAACTCTTGGAATGTGCATCGTGCGCTTGTTCTCCTCGTGGCCAACACGTCGTTTTATTTCCTGTTCAGCTCTGCAAGCAAGATGAAACAAATGGTCCATAGGATAACACTCTTCACTCTTCATGAATTAGTATCTCTTGAATATCACGGTTTAATCCTCCCCAAAATCTATCCATAAAATCATCTTCACTTTCTTCTAAAGAGGAATGCAACAAGGTAGTTTGTAAATCATCATAATATTTTGTTACAGTTTCACTACCTTGTTTTAAGTGTTGCAACTTCTTAATCATGTCACGAGTATAATAAGAAGGGACGAAAGTATGTCGCATGGCAAGTTTCAAATCATCCCAAGTAGTAGGTATATAATCATGGTGTAACCGACAATATTCACTCCACCAAACCAAAGCATAACCAGTGAAAGAACCAACCACAACCTTAACCTTTTTATGTTCATCGAAATTATGGGAAGCAAATATATTTTTTATGTCGAACTCCCATTCAATATATAAAGCAGGTTTAAAACGGCCATTAAATGGTGGTATAGATACATTAACCTGATCATGTGCATTTGGATGTTTGTGCACCTCTCGTGACGGTTGTGGTATTTGCAAAGGTGGTGGCACGTCTCCCGCGATCGACAAAGCCCATGAATTGACTCTGGATCCTGTCATGATTAGTAGAACAAGAAACAAAACCCAAAAATAATGTTCCTATAACTACTAGGATGTGGTGGTAAAACGCTCACAGTAAAGCAAATATCAATGTCTTACAAGTTCTTACCATGCAGCAGGCGGTGATCGGCAACCAGCGGTGTCAAGTAACTTCGAATATTGAGTAAAGCGATTGTCAGGGGAGCGTACGTATACACGGTGTAGAAATATGTGGAGCTGGGTTGGCTATATATGGTAGCAAAAGATTAGCAATAATCAATTCAAAGATGCAATGTTGAATAAACGCTCAACGACGGTACTATGCTGGTCCTAGGCTAGACCGGACTAGAGACGCGAGCCTAGAACACTAATAAGGTCACGGCGTAGCACCACTAGCATCAATGAAGGATACTAAGTAGCTCTTGACAGCAAGATATAAGTGAAGATCACAACGGCAGTGAAGATAATGATGAAAAACAACTGCCAAGCAGGATATACAACAACTCTCTCTCCAACTTTCCTCTTGAAAAGTTTGAGACAATTTTCTGATAAATTCTTTCAAAGAATGCTACTAACTCAAGCTTTCCAATGCAAAAAGAATCACTCAATTCTGAGTTGATATGAGGAGTCAAAGAATTCTAAAACTGGCCTGAAAAATTGGAACAAGCTGTGTTCACGAACTTCGGAGGGCAAAAAGACCTATTTAGAAGCCGATTTTGAGGTGTGAAATATTGAACTAGCTTCTGCAACTATTTAGATGCGGCTCGTCGCGATCTTCAATTTGAGTACTCACGGAGCCAAAACGGACTTCGTATGCGGAAGATACACCTGTTTTACTGAACAGTGCGTAAAACAGATTCCAATCCGAATTTAGGTACGAGATTGATTCTAGATAGATCCAATTTTTTTTCTTCTCTCTTTTTTTTCTCACGCTTTTTTTTCTTTTTCTTCTCCTTTTTTTCTCTGACTTTTTTTTCTCTCGTTTTTTTCTCTCTTTTTTTCTCCCTCTTTCCAAAACAAACTAGATCTCAACTATTATTATGACAATGAATGGTGGGTAGCACGTGGTGGAAATTGATGGATGGGTGGTGGACAGCGGAAGAGATAATGATGCAGCGGTAGCGTGACTAATGTGAACAGAACTCGAAACTCTAAACGAACTAGACACTAAGACCAGCAACTCGACACGACGATGCAACCGATAATTCAACTATGCAAGCAATGAAAAGAAAATTGCAAAGGCTCAGATTGGCTTGGACCAAGGATGAATAGATCTAACACTTTTTTGTGGCTTTTTCTTGGACAATAGGTAAGAAAATAAATCTAATCTAGGAAAACTGGAAATTCTCACCGAGCAACCTGAAAACTGATACCACTTGATAGAGGCGAGGGTCCCGATCTTTCGATGAGATGATAACTATCGATTTGCTGGAGACGACTTTGACGATCCGACTACAAACGAGCACGACGTTGCGCCTTAGCAATCGCTAAACCAATCTCCTGAGGTTACTGACGATGCCGGAAGCACGGTCAGCCTGACCACGAAGGTCTATTACTGCAAGCAATCGAAGAACGAGCAAGAATATGATAAAGCAATCTGAATATTGCAAATATATATGAGGTATTGATAAGTGTGGGGATCCGTAAGCGGTCTTGGTCTGGTCGTTGGACACAAACGAAGTACACGAAGTTGCATTGGCTAACTTTTAACTAAACAAATCCCAAGGAAAAGCTACTAGATGGATCTACTTATATAGGAGCAAGGCGTGGCGGCCAAGGAGGTGGGAGGACGTCCCAAGGCAGCCTAAAACTAAATCTAGGTCGTACAAGGCCAATGGGCCCAAGTGGAGGTGATGTAACACCTTTGAACTTGTAGTTTGACTCGGATTCTGCTGCAGCATCAGATTGTTTCGTCCACAACTCAACGCTCCGGACGAATTTGAAGGTGATTCCAATTGGGTTGGAAAGTGCACGAAATCTAGTTTCCAACAAAAGAAAGAATCACCCAATTCGGAGTCCGTATGAAAAACTTGTGTGCATTTTGAGTCAGGTATGTCTGCGCAGTCCGAATCTGAATCCAGAACGTGAGAGACTTGGACTCTATCTTCTCTTGGGCCAAAAGTGACGTGAGAGAACTTTTTGGACAGCAAATAAACATCTCTTTCTTCCTTATCTTCATATGTGGATTGTACAAATGTCCCATACACCTGCAATTAGACAAAACACAAAAGTGTGTGAAGTATTTTTGTTCTGGATAACATAAATAGATTATTGAATAGTTTGCGCTAGAAATCACCTGACAAATATGCATATATGCAATATTTTTGGTCATATCCAAGGTAGTCATGTCCTCATCAACTCGTGACTTAGCTTTTTGACATGTAGTGCAGCGAGCAACAAAACGCTCAACATCTCGTCACATCTTTGGCCAAAAGAAATGTGTAGCAAGTACGTCCTCCGTCTTCATCATGCCAAAGTGTCCCATTAGTCCTCCTCCATGCGCCTCCTGCAACAACAAGAGACAAACGGAGCTAGGTGGAATGCATAGCTTGTTAGCACGGAACACAAATACATCATTAACAACGAACTTGTTCCACGTTCTTCCTTCTTTACAATTATGCATTATATCTTTAAAATCAGCATCAAGCACATATTGCTCTTTGATAGTCTCTAAACCAAATATTTTGAAGTCAAGTTGTTAAAGCATGGTATAGCGACGAGACAATGCATCAGCAATAACATTTTCTTTACCCTTCTTGTGCTTAATAACATAAGGGAAAGTATAACAAATTCAGTTTAGCTTGACTTTTAATATGTTTCAAAGATTCATGATCAGAATGTATAACAAATTCTTTGGGCCATAAATAATGTTGCCATGACTCTAAAGTTCGAACAAGAGCATATAATTCTTTATCATAAGTAGAATAATTCAGACTAGGCCCACTCAATTTTTCAAAAAAGTATGCAACAGGTTTGCCATCTTGTAATAACACACCTCCTAATCCAATTCCACTAGCATCACATTCAAGCTCAAAAGTATTATTAAAATTAGGAAGTTGGAGTAAAGGAGCATGTGTCATCTTATTTTTCAATGCCGTGAAGGCTTCTTCCTGTGCGGTACTCCAAACAAAAGGCACATCCTTCTTTGTAAGCTCATTGAGAGGTGCAGCAATGGTGCTGAAATCTCTCACAAAACGCCTATAGAATCCAGCGAGGCCAAGAAAACTCCTCACTTGTGTGACCGTTTCGGGCTGCGGCCAACTCTCAATAGCTTCAATTTTGGCTTTATCAACTTCAATTCCCTGTGGAGTAACAACATAGCCAAGAAACGATACTCGGTCGGTGCAGAAGGTGCACTTCCCAAGGTTACCAAACAAACGTGCATCACGTAGAGCAATAAAAACAACATGTAAATGTTCCAAATGTTCCTCCAAAGATTTGCTATAAATCAGTATATCATCAAAATAGACTACCATAAATCGTCCAATGAAAGCACACAAAACTTTGCTCATTAGTCTCATGAAAGTACTAGGTGCATTAGTTAACCCAAAAGGCATTATTAACCACTCATATAAACCAAACTTAGTTTTAAATGTTGTTTTCCATTCATCTCCCAATTTCATACGAATTTGATGGTATCCACTATGCAAATCAACTTTGGAGAAAATTGTAGAGCCACTCAATTCATCGAGCATATCATCTAGCCTAGGAATAGGATGACGATAACGAATAGTAATATTATTAATGCCTCTGCAATGAACACACAAACGCGATGTACCATCCTTTTTAGGCACTAGTATAATAGGAACAGCACAAGGACTAAGAGATTCGCGTATGTAACCTTTGTCGAGCAGCTCCTGTACTTGACGCATAATCTCCTTCGCCTCCTCTGGATTGGTACGGTATGGTGCACGGTTGGGTAGCGATGCACTGGGAATTAAGTCAATTTGATGCTCAATCCCTCGAATAGGTGGTAATCCCCGTGGCACGTCTTGTGGGAAGACGTCAGCGAACTCCTACAAAATGTTAGTGACAGCAAGGGGCAAAGAGTAATGCACGTCCTCGAATGAAAATAATGCCTCTTTGCACACAAAAGCATAACAAACAGATTTGCTAAAATCTAGCTCATCGGTATCAGATTTTGTGGCAAGTAAACCTGCACTTTTCAATTTAATTTCAGAAACAACACTAGATGGTTTATTATTAGGTTTCATTTGTTGCTCAAATTCTTTTGCCACAATCTGATTTTCACTCTTATTTTTCTCCTGTTTTGCTTTATTAGCTCTATTAATATCATCTTTCAAAATGGATTTAGGAGTCATAGGAAGCAAAGTAATATGGCTGTCCTTATGAACAAGTGATGAGGACATGACTACCTTGGATACGACCAAAAATATTGCATACATGCATATTTGTCAGGTGATTTCTAATGCAAACTATTCAATAATCTATTTATGTTATCCAGAACAAAAATACTTCACACACTTTTGTGTTTTGTCTAATTGCAGGTGTATGGGACATTTGTACAATCCACATATGAAGACAAGGGAAAAGGAGAAGTTTAGGTTGTGTTCAAAAAGTCCTCTCACGTCACTTTTGGGCCAAGAGAAGATAGAGTCCAAGTCTTTCACGTTCTGGATTCACATTCGGACTGCACAGACATACCTGACTCAAAACGCCAACAACTTTTTCATACGGACTCCGAATTGGGTGATTCATTTTTTGTTGGAAACTAGATTTCGTGCTCTTTCCAACCCAATTGGATTCACCTTCAAATTCGTCCGGAGCGTTGAGTTACGGGCGAAACAATCTGACGTTGCAGCAGAATCCGAGTCAAACTACAAGCCCAAAGGTGTTGAATCACCTCCACTTGGGCCCATGAGCCTTGTACGACTTAGGGTTAGTTTTAGGCTGCCTTGGGACGTCCTCCCACCTCCTTGGCCGCCACCCCTTGCTCCTATATAAGTAGATCCATCTAGTAGCTTTTTTCTTGGGATTTGTTTAGTTAAAAGTTAGCCATTGCAACTTCGTGTACTTCGTTTGTGTCCAACGACCAGACCAAGACCGCTTCCGGATCCCCACCATTATCAATACTTCATATATATTTGTGATATTCAAATTGCTTTATCATATTCTTGCTCGTTCTTCGATTGCTTGCAGAAATAGACCTTCGTGGTCAGGCTGACCGTGCTTCCAGCATCGTCAGTAACCTCAGGAGATTGGTTTAGCGGTTGCTAAGGCGCAACGTCGTGCACGTTTGTAGTCGGATCGTCAAAGTCGTCTCCACCAAATCGATAGTTATCATCTCATCGAAAGATCGGGACCCTCGCCTCATATCAACAAGAGTATACTGATTATTTCTACGAGGGTGTACAGAATTTTTATCAAATTGCCATGGTCTACCAAGTAATAAGGAACATGCTTGCACGGGTACCACATCACAATCAACATAATCAGCATATGTAGAGATACTAAAATGCACACGAACAATACATGTTACCTTAACCTTGCCGCTGTTGTTGAACCATTGGATGTAGTAAGGATGTGGATGTGGTCTTGTGGTGAGAGATAGCTTCTCCACCATCTCCATGCTAGCCAAGTTGTTGCAGCTCCCTCCCTCTATGATGACGCGAACAGAATGTTCCTTCACAACTCCCTTTGTATGGGACAAATTATGCCTCTAATTTTGCTCAGCTTGTGTAACCTGCACACTCAAAACACGTTGAGCAACTAAACATTCATACCTGTCAGCATCTTCAGCATCCATGTATTGCGTCTCATGATCAGAATCATCTCCACCGTGTTCTTCATGTGTAATAAGAGCCAAAGTCTCCTCATCATAGCCACTAGTGGACTCATACCCACCATCCTCAGTAGCAATCATCACACGCTGAGAATTGCATTCTCTCGCAAAATGTCCTCTTCCCTTACAGCGACGACAAATAATATCACTTGTGTGCCCTGTTGATGCCATGGAAGAAGAAGAGCTCTGCGCAGGCCCGACAGGTGTGCTCTTGGCAGATAGTGGTGGTTGTGCCTGCTTTCTTGTATCACGGCTGGAGGTGGCACCTGATGGAGGTGCTAGTCCAGTGGAAGTAGAGGATGCACGTGGAAGATCGACCTGCAGAAAAGTTAGTTCGCGCCAATGCCTGCCGATCCTGCACTTCACGTTCAGCTTTACAAGCAAGATGGAATAAATGAGTGATATAAGTATACTCCTTATACTCTTGAATGGTCTGAATCTCTCTATTTAATCCACCCATAAATCGTGCAAGCATAGCTTCATTCTCCTCAACAATACCACATCTAATCATGCCAGTTTGTAATTCCTGATAATATTCTTCTACAGAATTTTCCCCTTGTCTTAAACTCTGCAATTTTTGAAGTAATTCACGTTGATAATATGGTGGAACCCAACGGGTATGCGTAGCAGCTTTCAAAGCAGCCCATGTAGCTGGAATAGGATATAATCTACAATGTTCAGACCACCAAACACATGCAAAACTAGTGAAAGCACAAACAGCAGTAAGAACACGTCTCTCCTCGGGATATTGTAAACATGTAAAACGTTGTTCAGTTTTTAACTCCCAAGTAAGATATATATCAGGAACGTATCTACCCTCAAATGGTGGAATATTCAATTTCAGTTTAGGAAGATGGTCATGATCTCGTACCTCATATGGTGGTGCAGCCCTACCGCTGCGATGATATACCTGAGGACGACCTGGTGGTGGTGGTGCTGGTGGTTGCACGTAGTTCTGATTTTGATCAACCTCATCCTCATAATGGTCCTCCACCTCTGCAGTAGCAGGAGGAGCTACAGAAGCATCAACAGCGGCACCAGAATTTTGCCCGGGGTCAATGGGAACGCGATGTGCTCGTCCCACTTGATTTGAAAGCGACGTTGTTGTTGTTGTAGAGGTGCGTTAGGTGCAGTCGGTGGTGGTGGTGGAAGACGTGCGAGCAATTCAGTAAATTTGTTATCGAGCTTTGTTTCGAACGTCTTCTCCATGCCATCTATCTTCTCCATGGCATCTTCAAATCTATTTAGCACATCTTCCACTTGTCCACTCATCATTTGCTGAAACTTATCATGTAACTCTTTGTTTGTCATATTCTCCCAGTCAGTCTCGTCGGCTTGTGATCGTGCCATAGTTAGCAGTAATAGAAACACACAAGAATATGATCCTACAGACTATTAGGAAGTGGTGGTGATGGTGTGGTGGACAGTCACAAATTCGTCAAGTGAATCTCAAATTCTTACCAGTTCTTACCAAGCAGCAGGTGGTGATCAACAACCGCTGTAGTCAAAACTCCAAAGCTTGGATAGAGCGATTACCAGGGAGAGCCAAACGCATGACGTAGATGTATGTGGAGCTGGTAAGGCTTATAATATGGTAGCAAAAGGGTCAGCGATAATCAATTCAGAGATGCAAAGTTGAATAAATGCTCAACGACGGCACTATGCTGGTCCTATGCTAGACCGTGCTAGAGATGCGAGCCTAGAACACTAACAAAATCACGGCGCTGCACGTAAACAAGGGAGGAGCACGCTGTGAATTTTTTTTCTCTTTTTTCTTTTTTTCCTCTTTTTTGTTCCGCAACAATTTTTTTTTGAAAAAGTCTACAAATGGTCTAAAAACCGCCTAGGCAGAATTTTCCAGACTTAGTTTTTTTTAGTTTGGAACTATTTTTCTACTGCGGGTCCTATTTTGTCACTAGTCGAAGTATCGCTTGATCTGGAACCGAAAACAAAGCAACAATGACTGGACTCGGACTAGTACTAGTGGCGGAGATGAAACTGATGGAAACTCGGACTGGTGGCGGAGATGAATCTGGTGGAACTCAGACCGGTGGTGGATATATGTTGTAGGTGGACTCGGGTTGGCGTGATGGCGACTGATATTTGGTGGCGTATATGGAGTCGGATTGGCGGTGAATATGTGGTGGTGGTATATGGCAGCGGTGATCAAGTTAGTGAGGTGGTGGTATATGGCAGCGGCGACGTGACAACCTGTGAACAGAACTCGAAACTCTAAAGGACTAGACGCTAAGACCATCAACTTGACATGACGATGCAACCGCAAATTCAACAAAGCAAATACAGAAAAGATTATGCAAAGGCTTAGATTGGTTCGGATAGGATGAACTAACCCTAATTTTTTTGGCTTTTTCGTGGACTATAGGTATGAAGAACAGACTCGATCTAAACTATGAAAAGCTGCAAAATCTCACCGAGCAACCTGGAAATCTGATATCACTTGATAGAGGCGAAGGTGTCCCGATGTTTCGATGAGATGGTGGCTACCGTTTTCTGTGGGAGTCGACCTTGACGATCCGACTACGAACATGCGATACGTCGCGCCTTAGCAATCGCTAAACCAACTTCCGAGGGGTTATTGACCACGCCGGAGCATGATCAACCTGACCACGAGGGTCTTTTTCCTGCGAGCAAATGAACAACAAGCAAGAAACTGAGATTGCAATCTAGATATTGCGAATATAAGATGATAGCTTTATTGATCATGGTGGGGTTCTGTGACGCCTTGGTCTGGTCGTTGAACACAAACAAATTACGCGAAGTTGCAGCTATGCCGAACTTTTAATCTAAACAAAACCCCAAAGTCTAAACGATTCCCTAAGGGATGTATATATGGAGGAAAGAGGGGGGAATTTCGTGGCCCTTGGAGGAAGGGTCCGAAACCAACCCTAACTCTTGTTTCCCCACACATACTGACCCTAAAAACAGCCTATAATCAAGTATTTCGAAATTACATGGGCCTGGCCCAAAAATAAGGTGATGCAACACCTAGAATAGCCTCTGGACGAAATTTATGAAGTGGCATCTTATATATTTCGTCCAAGGCTTCATGCACTCATTGAGGTGGCTTCAAACTCCTGGAATCATCACTTGTAACTCCGTTCTTGTTCCCCTTGCGCATGCCATCTTCTCCATGCTTGAACTTTCTCCAAGGTTCATCTTTCTTGTCCAAGCTAGGCCCTTCATTTGTAAGCAAAAAAATGTATCCAATTTAGGCAGCATCATGTTCTCATGAACATTAGAATCGTTACCAAGAAACGACAGTACCTGATAATTCAATTGGCGTGCGCGAGCTCTAGTAATTGGTCCAGTATGTATAACAACAGGGGCTGTGAGTGTAACAATGGTATTGATGTCCTCATCCGATCCGCTCCTTTCGTGAAAGATCGGGCGATTAGGGTTCTACCGTACACCATCTTGGTATCATGAGCCACGTTGATCATGATTTCGGAGCCTCCCCTCTTCGTTTTCTAGCCTAATTTTGTTGTGTTCTTCCCAAATTTTGAAAATCCCCACCAAAAATAGCCCCAATTTTTTTGTGATTTGTTGGTTTGACGAAGTTTTGTTGGATTTGATCCATGGATTTGCTTGGTTTCAAGTGGATCTAGCATTTCCCCAAGTTTCCCCAACTTTCCATCCACGAAATCTCTCCAATTTTGCATTTGGAATCATCCATTTCCGCCCCCAATTCGAAAATTTCTGCCCCAAACGAGATCTGGAATCGTCGGGCCGGACATCCGGGCCAAAGGCCGGGCATCCGGGCCATCGGGTCGGACATCCGACTCCTGGAGCGACAAATCTGCACGGTTCTGGACACTGACCCACGGATATCCGGCCCCCACCCTCGAATGTCCGACCCCTGGGAATTCAGCCTGTCCCGTTTCACCGTTTTGTCCATAACTAATTCATCCGGAGTCTGATTTTGCGTTCTTTATCTCGTTGAGAAGCTCTTGACACCCCCCTTCCCACAAAAACACTATAATCACCATTTTACTCCATCAAATTTTTGGAACTTTGGCATCTTTGCCTAGAGTTTCCACCACAACCTCCGCATAATCACCACTGACTTCCGCAACCTAACCAATTTTGTTCCGCATCGCACTAGTGGTTGCTTGAGGAGTGATTTGAGTCTCCTAAGGTGTTTAGGCTACTTAGGGAATGGTTGATTCTTCATCAACCACCACCACCACCATAACTTCCGCATAGGCTTGACCACCATACACTTCCACCATCCCAACTTAACCCAATTTTGTTTGTGTTGTGAGGTGTGTCTCCTAAGGTGTTTTGGCTATTTAGGGACCGTGCTTCCAACTCCGACACTGTGTATAGCCAACCTTACCCTCCATTTTCGCATTGCATACTCCGCAACCCATCATTGCATTTCTGCAACCACCACCGCTTTCCCTCTACCACCATTTGACATTTGAGATTTTGAGTTCGTGGTTTTTCCATTTCCTAAGGTGTTTCGGCTACTTAGGGACGAGTCTTCATCATCTTGGTATCTCCATCAAGATCACCGCCACTCATCATTGACACGGACGGTAACCTCCATATCATCTTGGTATCGTGGTATCCCTCCATTGTATATTCCCTTGCCATTGCATTGATAACCCCTAGCCCATTTTTGCACCACTTGCCTATCGAGACTAGCCATTTGAGTATTGTCGGCAACGTTACTTGTGCACATTAGTGATCTACACCATACATTGCATACATACCATACCATATCGGTATCATCTTGGTATCATATCATCCTTTGTGCCACAAGTTTGTTCCCGCATATATACAATTGTTATCTTGGTTTGTGCATTTCGCAAAGTGGCCATACAAAAAAAGAGAAGAATAAGCTTTTAAGCAAAGAAAAAGAGAAAGAGGAAAGAAGCTTGTAAGCAAGTGCCATAGCATCATACCCCATTGCATATAAGATTGTCATATCCGATCATCCTGGATCATACCACCAGAACATCATATACATAGCATACTTGGGATAGAAGTCGTTGCATTTTTGTCTCCTATAGGTTGTGCACAAGTGTCGTATCCGCCTACTGAGCAATCATGCTAGCGTCTCTCTAGAGTTGTGCAACAAGAGCATTTTCCGTGGATTCCACATTTTGAGCTCATTCCTTGGTTGCACGACCCCATTTATCTATCCATGTGTGTGTTTCCGTGTGCCACATATTGCTATTGGTCTACTTGTTTCACTTGCGAATTTGTGAATCTCTTTCAACATCATTGACTCTTGCTAACATTTTGCATCAAATTTTTGTGCCACTATCCTCACCGAGCTCCACCATAAGCCTTATTTGTGTAGGTGTGAGAAACCGACAAGAATTGGTACCAATTATGCTATTTCCTTGTTACATCATTGAGTGATCATTGATCCATCTTCAACATCGGTCAAGGTACATTTGGTATAGTTCTTCTCCTTTCTCCACTCATATTTGCTCGAGTATTGTGATGGATAGGCAAGGCATTTCTTCTCCGGTCTTCAACAACAACGATGGTGTGAACAACGACATCACCAAAGCGTCAATCTTTGATCTACAACGACAAATGCAAGACGCACAATCAAGATTGCGAGAGCGCATTGAGAACCTCTCCATTGACATTCGTCACTCCGAAGCAAGGAAAAGGGACTACATCGACAAAAAGCTTTCCGCACAAAAGGAGGAGCAAGATGCAAGGATGGACGAGATTCAGACTTTGTTGATCAACCATTCTTCCCCTTCATCATCCTCAAGGCGGCGACGTTCAAGTCACAAGTCTTTGAAGCGCAAAAATGATGCAAGCGCAAGTCGTCCACGTCCACATCTCCATGGCGACCACCATCACGTTCGTGATCCACATCATGATGAAGGGCAAATCACCTCCAAGAATCATGTGCACAACGATGACGAACGCCATCGAGCTCAAGCACAACAACGACACCATCATCATGAAGATGCTCCACAAGCGCAAATGCACAAGTCCCAACAAGCCCTACTTCACGCCAAGTCCAAGCTTCATGAGCAAAAGAGAAGACCACGAGACGACCACAACCAAGACGGCGCTATGGCTACAACACCCACTTCGGCATCTTCGCCAAGTGTTATCAAGGCATCTTCGCCTTTGGACGTACGGCATCTTTGCCTACTTCCCATGAGTTCGCCTACATCAACATTTTCACCAATGAGGCGACCACCTAAGAGCGAGGGCGACACTTCCATCTTCGGAAGCCCCTAAAGGAAGATGGCTGACCATGGGAATTTCCTTTCGGTCATGGAGACAAGCTACGAGGTACCACATCATATGGGCCTAAAACAACAAGACGGCGACAAGAAGGTCGAGAAAGGGCCATCCCCTTCGACCACGACGACGAGCATGAACCTCTTCAACTACATGAAGACAGCACCCCAAAAGGACTCGTTCTTTGAGTCAAGCTACGAGACCGCAAATGAGACCTTACCTTTGGTCTTAGAGGAGAATGATGATGTGCCATCTTCGGCCTTCATCCATGGCTACGACTACGAATGATTGAGCATTGAGACATTTGCACCTAGATCTCTCTCACACCCACATATGACGAGATGTCCCAATTGCCATGTAAGGAGAGCCACCACCACATGAGTGACATGAGTGACTCCACCATACGTGACATTGAGAGCATTTCCTATGAGAGCATGAGTGTGACCACCACTAGCCCCACACTTGCGAGCATGCCACACATCCTATGTGAGGTTGAGAGCCATTTGAGTGACTCCACCAACCATATGAGGGAGAGCATCCAAGGGAGAGTGAGTGAGCCACAACACTTAGTGAGTGAGGTAGCTGACACGGTATGTGAGGCCACTATGATTTCTAACGATTTAACCTCTACTCCGAGTGTGTTTTCTTCTTTGGTGCTAGGTCTCCTACATGACGACATGCCTATCCTCGACGAGTCCATACCTCCAATGGGGACAATGATGGCCATGGTGGACGATGATGCACCCCCCACATGGTTCCATCAAGATGAAGATGACAACGACTTGGTCTTCGACACCTCACCTATAACACATGAGCAATGCTCCAAAGGTAACATAGGTGATGGTGCTTCTCTTGTCCCACTACTGGACTATTTTACAAATGATTGCTTGCATGATGTTGACACACCTATTCCCATGCTTCATGCTAGTGCAACTTCCTCATGTCATGACTTACCTATTTATGATGAATATGATGACGAGCATGTTAAGTTGCCTAGTTGTGATGTTATGCTCCATAGGATATCATGTGAAAATTCTTTTGGTCACATCATGTTTGACAATCCATTAAACTTGTCATATGCGATGAGTGAGATCTCCCATATTGCATCATTTCAATCTCAACATAGTAACTATGCATGCCCCATTAAAATCAATCCCATGTGCACTTGTGGCATAGATGACGATATGATGGTCATTGGCTTTTGTTTTTATGCGATGATATTGCTATGCTTCCTTTACATGATTTGCGCAATTCATCTCCTATACCATGCCATGATCACATTGCTCCAAATATGCCTTGTTTTGGATGTTGTCAATTTTCTCCATATGATGTTTCCAATATTGCTCACGAGGAGACTCCCATAGTTTCCTCATACTCCCTCCATTCCAAATTACTCTTCATAGAAATGGATGTATCTAGAACTAAAATACATCTAGATACATCCATACCTGCGACAAATAATTCGGGATGGAGGGAGTACATGTTCGGATAGTTTGATGCATTCCATACATTGCATGATTCTCATAATTGCTTGCACCATATGCATTCCATGAATAACAATGCTCTACATATTTCTCATGATGCATTACACAATTTGAGTCTCCATTATGCTATACATAATAACAAACCTCTCATGATGGATGACATGTTTCTATATCACGCATCTCATTTATTTGAGCATTGGATACTTTGTGCTAACCAACACAAGCACGTGTGCATCATGATGGATGATGTGTACATATACCACGCACACACAATTTTCCCTTTGTCTTTGTTTTGTGTATATACTCACGTATACTCGTCAACCTCTCAATCCGAAGAGTTGACGAAACGAGCTATTGAGAGCAAAGATGACTTGGGATCCCATGAACTATCCTTCCCACCGCTCTCTTCATGCAAGGAGTACGCACATCTCTCTCACTTGGCTCTCACACGACTATGGGCTATATACCGCTTGTCGCTTCTTGCTCATTTTACCGTGTTCACTTTGCATGCTATGCTTGCTTCTATGCCTTTGCCATGCAACTGTGACCCTTGCTTGCATCTACCCATGATTCACCATTATGCTACTCCTATGTGTATTTGCATGCTTGGTGGAGACCCTTATTGCTAATGCCATGTTTATCATGTGCCTCATGTTGTTGATGCTATTTTGCTCATATCCTCCTTTCATGCTTGTGCTATGTCATGTGAATTATTCATGCACACTATTTGCATCCATGACATGCTTGCCATGATTCCCTCTAGTATGTTGCATCTTCGCACTACTAGCTTGCTTGACTTGATCACCATGTGATAGAGGCAAAGGTGTCCCGTCTTTCGATGAGATGGTGGATTTCGCTTTGGTGGAAGTCGACTTTGACGATCCGACTACGAACGTGCGAGGACGTCGCGCCTTAGCAATCGCTAAACCAACTCCGAAAGGTTATTGACCACGCCGGAGCACGATCAACCTGACCACGAGGGTCTGTTTCCTGCGAGCAAATGAAGAACAAGCAAGAAACTGAGATTGCAATCTGGATATTGCGAATATAAGATGAAAGCTTTATTGATCAAGGTGGGGTTCTGTGACGCCTTTGTCTGGTCGTTGAACACAAACGAAGTACGCGAAGTTGCAGCTATGGCAAACTTTTAATCTAAACAAAACCCAAAGTCTAAACGATGCCCTAAGGGCTGTATATATGGAGGAAGAGGGGGGAATTTCGTGGCCCTTGGTGGAGGGGTCCGAAATCAACCCTATCTCTTGTTTCCCCACACATACGGACTCTAAAAATAGTCTATACTTATGTATTTCGAAATTACATGGGCCTGGCCCAATAATAAGGTGACGCAGCACCTAAAATAGCCTCGGGACGAAATTTATGAAGTGGCATCTTGTATATTTCGTCCAAGGCTTCATGCACACATTATGGTGGCTTCAAAGTCCTGAAATCATCACTTGTAACTCCGTTCTTGTTCCCCTTGCGCATGCCATCATCTCCATGCTTGTTCTTGCTCCAATGTTCATCCTTCTCCAAGCTAGGCCCTTCATTTGTAAGCAAAACAAATGTATCCAATTTAGGCAGCATCATATTCTCATGAACATTAGAATCATTACCAAGAAACGAAAGTACCTGATAATTTAGTTGGCGTGCACGAGCTCTAGTAATTGGTCCCGTATATGATGAGGACATTACTACCTTGGATATGACCAAAAATATTGCATATATGCATATTTGTCAGGTGATTTCTAGTGCAAACTATTCAATAATCTATTTATGTTATCCAGAACAAAAATACTTCACACACTTTTGTGTTTTGTCTAATTGCAAGTGTATGGGACATTTGTACAATCCACATATGAAGATAAGGAAGAAAGAGATGTTTATTTGCTGTCCAAAAAGTTCTCTCACGTCACTTTTGGCCCAAGAGAAGATAGAGTCCAAGTCTCTCACATTCTGGATTCAGATTCGGACTGCACAGACACACCTGACTCAAAACGCACACAAGTTTTTCATACGGACTCCGAATTGGGTGATTCTTTTTTTGTTGGAAACTAGATTTCGTGCACTTTCCAACCCAATTGGAATCACCTTCAAATTCGTCCGGAGCGTTGAGTTGTGGACGAAACAATCTGATGCTGCAGCAGAATCCGAGTCAAACTACAAGTCCAAAGGTGTTACATCACCTCCACTTGGGCCCATTGGCCTTGTACGACCTAGATTTAGTTTTAGGCTGCCTTGGGACGTCCTCCCACCTCCTTGGCCGCCACCCCTTGCTCCTATATAAGTAGATCCATCTAGTAGCTTTTCCTGGGGTTTTGTTTAGATTAAAAGTTCGCCATAGCTGCAACTTCGCGTACTTCGTTTGTGTTCAACGACCAGACAAAGGCGTCACAGAACCCCACCTTGATCAATAAAGCTTTCATCTTATATTCGCAATATCCAGATTGCAATCTCAGTTTCTTGCTTGTTCTTCGTTTGCTCGCAGGAAACAGACCCTCGTGGTCAGGTTGATCGTGCTCCGGCGTGGTCAATAACCTCTCGGAGTTGGTTTAGCGATTGCTAAGGCGCGACGTCCTCGCACGTTCGTAGTCGGATCGTCAAAGTCGACTTCCACCAAAGCGATATCCATCATCTCATCGAAAGACGGGACACCTTTGCCTCTATCATTTTTGGGTTTTGTTTCTTGTTCTACTAATCATGACAGGATCCAGAGTCAATTCATGGGCTTTGTCGATCGCGGGAGATGTGCCACCACCTTTGCAAATACCACAACCGTCACGAGAGGTACACAAACATCCAAATGCACATGATCAGGTTAATGTATCTATACCACCATTTAATGGCCGTTTTAAACCTGCTTTATATATTGAATGGGAGTTCGACATAAAAAATATATTTGCTTCCCATAATTTCAATGAACATAAAAAGGTTAAGGTTGCGGTTGGTTCTTTCACTGGTTATGCTTTGGTTTGGTGGAGTGAATATTGTCGGTTGCACCCTGATTATATACCTACTACTTGGGATGATTTGAAACTTGCCATGCGACATACTTTCGTCCCTGCTTATTATACTCGTGACATGATTAAGAAGTTGCAACACTTAAAACAAGGTAGTGAAACTGTAACAAAATATTATGATGATTTACAAACTACCTTGTTGCATTCCTCTTTAGAAGAAAGTGAAGATGATTTTATGGATAGATTTTGGGGAGGATTAAACCGTGATATTCAAGAGATACTAATTCATGAAGAGTGTTATCCTATGGACCATTTGTTTCATCTTGCTTGCAAAGCTGAACAGGAAATAAAACGACATGTTGGCCACGAGGAGAACAAGCGCACGGTGCACATTCCAAGAGTTGATATGATTGTTCCTTCAACTACTAGGCATACTATGACAACCACATCCGTTGTTGTCAGGACTACATCACCTCCACCATGTGACACATCGCCCCCGAGAGTGGCTACATCATCTGAGTTGATCATAAGAGGTAATGACAAAGGTATTGATCTTCCATCTCTACATGAGAATGATGAATGCCTTGTCAATTTGAATGCACCATCTGATGAGCTACCCACTACTTTGATCACACCACCTATTTTAGAGGACTACGTTGATAATTTGACTTTGCCATGTGATCAAACAACTGAAATACCAACAATTTTGAGTGCACCCATTGAATTAACTATTGATGCAAAAGAACCAATGTTTAATCATTTTGATATGACCTCTAATCTTTGTGATGATTCTGTGTTGAATGACTTATTGCATGTTTGCTTATTTAAGCATGTTGTAGCATGTAAATTTGATGCAAGTAAGGTTTATTCACCAATGTTGGGATGGTTTAGTGATGAACATTGTCAATCTTTTGAAATGAATAAGAGCTTCACTTATATGTGCAAACTGAGTTGCAATATTTTCATGCCTTCTACTTCTTGTGCTAATTTTTTGGCTTTAGATTTTATGAACTATGCAAGTTACTCATCTATTCATGTGTCATATATGCAAAAATCAAGGGAAGTAAAAATGGATGACATATACATATACAACATGTACACCTTGTCTCTTTTGTTAGCCACATTTCAGATTAAGCAACGCCGAGGACGGCTTTATTTTCAAGAAGGGGAGGATGATGAGGACATGACTACCTTGGATATGACCAAAAATATTGCATATATGCATATTTGTCAGGTGATTTCTAGTGCAAACTATTCAATAATCTATTTATGTTACCCAGAACAAAAATACTTCACACACTTTTGTGTTTTGTCTAATTGCAGGTGTATGGGACATTTGTACAATCCACATATGAAGATAAGGAAGAAAGAGATGTTTATTTGCTGTCCAAAAAGTTCTCTCACGTCACTTTTGGCCCAAGAGAAGATAGAGTCCAAGTC
This sequence comes from Triticum aestivum, assembly GCF_018294505.1. Classification (NCBI taxonomy): domain Eukaryota; kingdom Viridiplantae; phylum Streptophyta; class Magnoliopsida; order Poales; family Poaceae; genus Triticum; species Triticum aestivum. The sequence continues at coordinate 250,661,692 of NC_057806.1, read as the reverse complement.
TCTCACGTTCTGGATTCAGATTCGGACTGCACAGACATACCTGACTCAAAACGCACACAAGTTTTTCATACGGACTCCGAATTGGGTGATTCTTTTTTTGTTGGAAACTAAATTTCGTGCACTTTCCAACCCAATTGGAATCACCTTCAAATTCGTCCGGAGCGTTGAGTTGTGGACGAAACAATCTGATGCTGCAGCAGAATCCGAGTCAAACTACAAGTCCAAAGGTGTTACATCACCTCCACTTGGGCCCATTGGCCTTGTACGACCTAGATTTAGTTTTAGGCTGCCTTGGGACGTCCTCCCACCTCCTTGGCCGCCACCCCTTGCTCCTATATAAGTAGATCCATCTAGTAGCTTTTCCTTGGGATTTGTTTAGTTAAAAGTTAGCCATTGCAACTTCGTGTACTTCGTTTGTGTCCAACGACCAGACCAAGACCGCTTACGGATCCCCACCATTATCAATACTTCATATATACTCGCAATATTCAGATTGCTTTTATCATATTCTTGCTTGTTCTTCGATTGCTTGCAGGAATAGACCTTCGTGGTCAGGTTGATTGTGCTCCGGCGTGGTCAATAACCTCTCGGAGTTGGTTTAGCGATTGCTAAGGCGCAACGTCGTGCACGTTTGTAGTCGGATCGTCAAAGTCGTCTCCACCAAATCGTTAGTTATCATCTCATCGAAAGATCGGGACACCCTGCCTCTATCAAGTGGTATCAGTTTTCAGGTTGCTCGGTGAGAATTTCCAGTTTTCCTAGATTAGATTTATTTTCTTAACTATTGTCCAAGAAAAAGCCACAAAAAAGAGTTAGATCTATTCATCCTTTGTCCTAGCCAGACTGAGCCTTTGCAATTTTCTTTTCATTGTTTGCATTATTGAATTATCGGTTGCATCGCCGTGTCGAGTTGCTGGTCTTAGTGTCTAGTTCCTTTAGAGTTTCGAGTTCTGTTCACATTAGTCACGCAGCCGCTGCATCATTATCCCATTCGCTGTCCACCATCCCATTCACCAATTTCCACCATGTGCTACGCACTATTTATTGTCATAATCATAGTTGAGGTCACTCACATCTTCGCCTGATCGAATCTGCATCTTATCTAGTTTGTCTTGGAAAGAGGGAGAAAAAGAAGATAAAGAAAAAAAAAGAGAAAAAAGGAAAGAAAAAAAAGAAAAAGAGGGAGAAGAAAAAGAAAAAAAAGGCGTGAGAAAAAAAAGAGAGAAGAAAAAAAATTGGATCTATCTAGAATCAATCTCGTACCTGAATTCGGATTGGAATCTGTTTTGTGCACTGTTCAGTAAACAACTTGGCTATTGTTCACATCATTATCTTTACTGCCGTTGTGATCTTCACTTATATCTTGCTGTCCAGAGCTACTTTGTATCCTTCATTGATGCTGGTTGTGCTACGACGTGACCTCATTAGTGTTCTAGGCTCGCATCTCTAGTTCGGTCTAGCCTAGGACCAGCACAGTACCGTCGTTGAGCATTTATTCAATATTGCATCTTTGAATTGATTATTGCTAATCTTTTGCTACCATATATAGCCAACCCAGCTCCACATATTTCTACACCGTGTATACGTACGCTCCCCTGGCAATCGCTTTACTCAATATTCGGAGTTACTTGACACCGCTGGTTGCCGATCACCGCCTGCTGCATGGTAAGAACTTGTAAGACATTGATATTTGCTTTACTGTGAGCGTTTTACCACCACATCCTAGTAGTTATAGGAACATTATTTTTGGGTTTTGTTTCTTGTTCTACTAATCATGACAGGATCCAGAGTCAATTCATGGGCTTTGTCGATCGCGGGAGACGTGCCACCACCTTTGCAAATACCACAACCGTCACGAGAGGTGCACAAACATCCAAATGCACATGATCAGGTTAATGTATCTATACCACCATTTAATGGCCATTTTAAACCTGCTTTATATATTGAATGGGAGTTCGACATAAAAAATATATTTGCTTCCCATAATTTCAATGAACATAAAAAGGTTAAGGTTGTGGTTGGTTCTTTCACTGGTTATGCTTTGGTTTGGTGGAGTGAATATTGTCGGTTACACCCTGATTATATACCTACTACTTGGGATGATTTGAAACTTGCCATGCGACATACTTTCGTCCCTGCTTATTATACTCATGACATGATTAAGAAGTTGCAACACTTAAAACAAGGTAGTGAAACTGTAACAAAATATTATGATGATTTACAAACTACCTTGTTGCATTCCTCTTTAGAAGAAAGTGAAGATGATTTTATGGATAGATTTTGGGGAGGATTAAACCGTGATATTCAAGAGATACTAATTCATGAAGAGTGTTATCATATGGACCATTTGTTTCATCTTGCTTGCAAAGCTGAACAGGAAATAAAACAACGTGTTGGCCACGAGGAGAACAAGCGCACGGTGCACATTCCAAGAGTTGATATGATTGTTCCTTCAACTACTAGGCATACTATGACAACCACATCCGTTGTTGTCAGGACTACATCACCTCCACCATGTGACACATCGCCCCCGAGAGTGGCTACATCATCTGAGTTGATCATAAGAGGTAATGACAAAGGTATTGATCTTCCATCTCTACATGAGAATGATGAATGCCTTGTCAATTTGAATGCACCATCTGATGAGCTACCCACTACTTTGATCACACCACCTATTTTAGAGGACTACGTTGATAATTTGACTTTGCCATGTGATCAAACAACTGAAATACCAACAATTTTGAGTGCACCCATTGAATTAACTATTGATGCAAAAGAACCAATGTTTAATCATTTTGATATGACCTCTAATCTTTGTGATGATTCTGTGTTGAATGACTTATTGCATGTTTGCTTATTTAAGCATGTTGTAGCATGTAAATTTGATGCAAGTAAGGTTTATTCACCAATGTTGGGATGGTTTAGTGATGAACATTGTCAATCTTTTGAAATGAATAAGAGCTTCACTTATATGTGCAAACTGAGTTGCAATATTTTCATGCCTTCTACTTCTTGTGCTAATTTTTTGGCTTTAGATTTTATGAACTATGCAAGTTACTCATCTATTCATGTGTCATATATGCAAAAATCAAGGGAAGTAAAAATGGATGACATATACATATACAACATGTACACCTTGTCTCTTTTGTTAGCCACATTTCAGATTAAGCAACGCCGAGGACGGCTTTATTTTCAAGAAGGGGAGGATGATGAGGACATGACTACCTTGGATATGACCAAAAATATTGCATATATGCATATTTTTCAGGTGATTTCTAGTGCAAACTATTCAATAATCTATTTATGTTATCCAGAACAAAAATACTTCACACACTTTTGTGTTTTGTCTAATTGCAGGTGTATGGGACATTTGTACAATCCACATATGAAGATAAGGAAGAAAGAGATGTTTATTTGCTGTCCAAAAAGTTCTCTCACGTCACTTTTGGCCCAAGAGAAGATAGAGTCCAAGTCTCTCACGTTCTGGATTCAGATTCGGACTGCACAGACACACCTGACTCAAAACGCACACAAGTTTTTCATACGGACTCCGAATTGGGTGATTCTTTTTTTGTTGGAAACTAGATTTCGTGCACTTTCCAATCCAATTGGAATCACCTTCAAATTCGTCCGGAGCGTTGAGTTGTGGACGAAACAATCTGATGCTGCAGCAGAATCCGAGTCAAACTACAAGTCCAAAGGTGTTACATCACCTCCACTTGGGCCCATTGGCCTTGTACGACCTAGATTTAGTTTTAGGCTGCCTTGGGACGTCCTCCCACCTCCTTGGCCGCCACCCCTTTCTCCTATATAAGTAGATCCATCTAGTAGCTTTTCCTTGGGATTTGTTTAGTTAAAAGTTAGGCATTGCAACTTCGTGTACTTCGTTTGTGTCCAACGACCAGACCAAGACCGCTTACGGATCCCCACCTTTATCAATACTTCATATATACTCGCAATATTCAGATTGCTTTTATCATATTCTTGCTTGTTCTTCGATTGCTTGCAGGAATAGACCTTCGTGGTCAGGTTGATTGTGCTCCGGCGTGGTCAATAACCTCTCGGAGTTGGTTTAGCGATTGCTAAGGCGCAACGTCGTGCACGTTTGTAGTCGGATCGTCAAAGTCGTCTCCACCAAATCGTTAGTTATCATCTCATCGAAAGATCGGGACACCCCGCCTCTATCAGTATATGTAGCAGTAGGGGCTATGGGTGTAACAATGGTATTGATGTCCTCATCATCCTCCCCTTCTTGAAATGAAGTCGTCCTCGGCGGAAGCTCATCTTCCTCACCCAAATAAGGCTTCAAATCTGCAATGTTAAAAGTGGGACTAACCCCAAAATCTGCAGGCAGCTCAAGTTTATATGCATTATCATTTATTTTCTCTAACACCTTAAAGGGACCATCAGCACGTGGCATTAGCTTTGATTTGCGCAAATCAGGAAATCCATCCTTACGCAAATGTAACCAAACAAGATCTCCAGGTGCAAACACAACATGTTTTCTACCCTTATCTCCAGCAAGTTTATATTTAGCATTCATACGCTCAATGTTTTCCTTAGTTAACTCATGCATTTTTAAAATCAATTCAGCACGTTGTTTAGCATCAAAATTAACCTTCTCCGAAGATGGAAGAGGCAACAAATCAATAGGTGCACGAGGTAGGAAACCATACACAACTTCAAAAGGGCACATCTTAGTAGTAGAATGCAATGAACGATTATAAGCAAATTCAATATGAGGCAAGCATTCCTCCCACATTTTCTTATTATTCTTCAAAACAGCCCTAAGCATAGTAGACAACGTTCTATTGACTACTTCAGTTTATCCATCAGTTTGGGGGTGACAAGTAGTACTGAAAAGCAGTTTAGTCCCCAACTTAGCCCATAAACATCTCCAAAAGTGGCTAAGAAATTTAGTATCACGATCTGAAACAATAGTATTTGGCACACCATGCAAGCGAATAATTTCACGAAAGAACAAATCAGCAACATTAACAGCATCATCGCTTTTATGACATGGTATAAAGTGTGCCATTTTCGAGAATCTATCCACGACAACAAATATGCTATCCCTCCCCTTCTTTGTTCGAGGTAAACCTAAAACAAAGTCCATAGATATATCCTCCCAAGGAACACTACTTACAGACAAAGGCATATATAAACCATGAGGATTGAGTCATGACTTAGCTTTTTCACATGTAGTGCATCGAGCAATAAAACGCTCAACATCCCGTCTCATCTTTGGCCAAAAGAAATGTGTAGCAAGTACGTCCTCCGTCTTCTTCACGCCAAAGTGTCCCATTAATCCTCCTCCATGCGCCTCCTGCAACAACAAAAGACGAACGGAGCTAGCTGGAATGCATAGCTTGTTAGCACGAAACACAAATCCATCGTTAACGACGAACTTGTTCCACATTCTTCCTTCTTTACAATTCTGCATTACATCTTTAAAATCAGCATCATGCACATATTGATCTTTGATGGTCTCCAAACCAAATATTTTGAAGTCAAGTTGTGACAGCATAGTATAGCGGCGAGACAATGCATCAGCAATAACATTTTCTTTTCCCTTCTTGTGTTTAATGACATAAGGAAAAGTCTCAATGAATTCAACCCATTTAGCATGTCTACGATTCAGTTTAGCTTGACTTTTAATATGTTTCAAAGATTCATGATCAGAATGTATAACAAATTCTTTGGGCCATAAATAATGTTGCTCTGTTTCTAAAGTCCGAACAAGAGCATATAATTCTTTATCATAAGTAGAATAATTCAGACTAGGCCCACTCAATTTTTCAGAAAAGTATGCAACAGGTTTGCCATCTTGTAATAACACACCGCCTAATCCAATTCCACTAGCATCACATTCAAGCTCAAAAGTCTTATTAAAATCAAGAAGTTGGAGTGAAGGAGCATGTGTCAACTTATCTTTCAATACCGAGAAGGCTTCTTCCTGTGCGGTACCCCAAAGAAAAGGCACATCTTTCTTTGTAAGCTCATTGAGAGGTGCAGCAATGGTGCTGAAATCTCTCACAAAACGCCTATAGAATCCAGCGAGGCCAAGAAAACTCCTCACTTGTGTGACCGTTTTGGGTTGCGGCCAACTCTCAATAGCTTCAATCTTGGCTTCATCAACTTCAATTCCCTGTGGAGTAACAACATAGCCAAGAAAAGATACTCGGTCGGTGCAAAAAGTGCACTTCCCAAGGTTACCAAACAAACGTGCATCATGTAGAGCAATAAAAACAGCACGTAAATGTTCCAAATGTTCTTCCAAAGATCTGCTATAAATCAATATGTCATCAAAGTAAACTACCACAAATCGTCCAATGAAAGCACGTAAAACTTCGTTCATTAATCTCATGAAAGTACTAGGTGCATTAGTTAACCCAAAAGGCATGACTAACCACTCATATAATCCAAACTTAGTTTTGAATGCTGTTTTCCATTCATCTCCCAATTTCATACGAATTTGATGGTATCCACTACGCAAATCAACTTTGGAGAATATTGTAGAGCCACTCAATTCATCAAGCATATCATCTAGCCTAGGAATAGGATGACGATAACGAATAGTAATATTATTAATGCCTCTACAATCAACACACATACGTGATGTACCATCCTTTTTCGGCACTAGAATAATAGGAACAGCACAAGGACTAAGGGATTCGCGTATATAACCTTTGTCGAGAAGCTCTTGTACTTGACGCATAATCTCCTTCGTCTCCTCTGGATTGGTACGGTATGGTGCACGGTTTTGGCAGTGAAGCACCGGGAATTAAGTCAATCTGATGCTCAATCCCTCGAATAGGCGGTAATCCCGGTGGCACGTCTTGTGGAAAGACGTCAGCGAACTCCTGCAAAATGTTAGTGACAGCAGGAGGCAAAGAGGAAGGCACGTTGATGAGGACATGACTACCTTGGATATGACCAAAAATATTGCATATATGCATATTTGTCAGGTGATTTCTAGTGCAAACTATTCAATAATCTATTTATGTTATCCAGAACAAAAATACTTCACACACTTTTGTGTTTTGTCTAATTGCAGGTGTATGGGACATTTGTACAATCCACATATGAAGATAAGGAAGAAAGAGATGTTTATTTGCTGTCCAAAAAGTTCTCTCACGTCACTTTTGGCCCAAGAGAAGATAGAGTCCAAGTCTCTCACGTTCTGGATTCAGATTCGGACTGCACAGACACACCTGACTCAAAACGCACACAAGTTTTTCATACGGACTCCGAATTGGGTGATCCTTTTTTTGTTGGAAACTAGATTTCGTGCACTTTCCAACCCAATTGGAATCACCTTTAAATTCGTCCGGAGCGTTGAGTTGTGGACGAAACAATCTGATGCTGCAGCAGAATCCGAGTCAAACTACAAGTCCAAAGGTGTTACATCACCTCCACTTGGGCCCATTGGCCTTGTACGACCTAGATTTAGTTTTAGGCTGCCTTGGGACGTCCTCCCACCTCCTTGGCCGCCACCCCTTGCTCCTATATAAGTAGATCCATCTAGTAGCTTTTCCTTGGGATTTGTTTAGTTAAAAGTTAGCCATTGCAACTTCGTGTACTTCGTTTGTGTCCAACGACCAGACCAAGACCGCTTACGGATCCTCACCTTTATCAATACTTCATACATATTTGCAATATTCAGATTGCTTTTATCATATTCTTGCTCGTTCTTCGATTGCTTGCAGGAATAGACCTTCGTGGTCAGGTTGATCGTGCACCGGCGTGGTCAATAACCTCTGGAGACTGGTTTAGCGATTGCTAAGGCGCAACGTCGTGCACGTTTGTAGTCGGATCGTCAAAGTCGTCTCCACCAAATCGATAGTTACCATCTCATCGAAAGATCGGGACACCCCGCCTCTATCAAAGTACGTCCTCCGTCTTCTTCACGCCAAAGTGTCCCATTAATCCTCCTCCATGCGCCTCCTACAACAACAAAAGACGAACGGAGCTAGCTGGAATGCATAGCTTGTTAGCACGAAACACAAATCCATCGTTAACGACGAACTTGTTCCACATTCTTCCTTCTTTACAATTCTGCATTACATCTTTAAAATCAGCATCATGCACATATTGATCTTTGATGGTCTCCAAACCAAATATTTTGAAGTCAAGTTGTGAAAGCATAGTATAGCGGCGAGACAATGCATCAGCAATAACATTTTCTTTTCCCTTCTTGTGTTTAATGACATAAGGAAAAGTCTCAATGAATTCAACCCATTTAGCATGTCTACGATTCAGTTTAGCTTGACTTTTAATATGTTTCAAAGATTCATGATCAGAATGTATAACAAATTCTTTGGTCCATAAATAATGTTGCCATGTTTCTAAAGTCCGAACAAGAGCATATAATTCTTTATCATAAGTAGAATAATTCAGACTAGGCCCACTCAATTTTTCAGAAAAGTATGCAACAGGTTTGCCATCTTGTAATAACACACCGCCTAATCCAATTCCACTAGCATCACATTCAAGCTCAAAAGTCTTATTAAAATCAGGAAGTTGGAGTAAAGGAGCATGTGTCAACTTATCTTTCAATACCGAGAAGGCTTCTTCCTGTGCGGTACCCCAAAGAAAAGGCACATCTTTCTTTGTAAGCTCATTGAGAGGTGCAGCAATGGTGCTGAAATCTCTCACAAAACACCTATAGAATCCAACGAGGCCAAGAAAACTCCTCACTTGTGTGACCGTTTTGGGTTGCGGCCAACTCTCAATAGCTTCAATCTTGGCTTTATCAACTTCAATTCCCTGTGGAGTAACAACATAGCCAAGAAAAGATACTCGGTCGGTGCAAAAGGTGCACTTCCCAAGGTTACCAAACAAACGTGCATCACGTAGAGCAATAAAATCAGCACGTAAATGTTCGAAATGTTCTTCCAAAGATCTGCTATAAATCAATATGTCATCAAAGTAAACTACCACAAATCGTCCAATGAAAGCACGTAAAACTTCGGTCATTAATCTCATGAAAGTACTAGGTGCATTAGTTAACCCAAAAGGCATGACTAACCACTCATATAATCCAAACTTAGTTTTGAATGTTGTTTTCCATTCATCTCCCAATTTCATACGAATTTGATGGTATCCACTACGCAAATCAACTTTGGAGAATATTGTAGAGCCACTCAATTCATCAAGCATATCATCTAGCCTAGGAATAGGATGACGATAACGAATAGTAATATTATTAATGCCTCTACAATCAACACACATACGTGATGTACCATCCTTTTTCGGCACTAGAATAATAGGAACAGCACAAGGACTAAGGGATTCGCGTATATAACCTTTGTCGAGAAGCTCTTGTACTTGACGCATAATCTCCTTCGTCTCCTCTGGATTGGTACGGTATGGTGCACGGTTTGGCAGTGAAGCACCGGGAATTAAGTCAATCTGATGCTCAATCCCTCGAATAGGCGGTAATCCCGGTGGCACGTCTTGTGGAAAGACGTCAGCGAACTCCTGCAAAATGTTAGCGACAGCAGGAGGCAAAGAGGAAGGCACGTCCTCGAATGAAAATAATGCCTCTTTACACACAAAAGCATAGCAAACAGATTTGCTGAAATCTAGCTCATCAATATCAGATTTGGTGGCAAATAAACATGCACTTTTCAATTTAATTTCAGAAGCAACACTAGATGGTTTATTATTAGGCTTCATTTGTTGCTCAAATTCTTTTGCCACAATCTGATTTTCACTCTTATTCGTCTCCTGTTTTGCTTTATTAGCTCTATTAATATCATCTTTCAAAATGGAATCAGGAGTCATAGGAAGCAAAGTAATATTTTTATCCTTATGAACAAGAGTATAGTGATTGTTTCTACCATGGTGTACAGAATTTTTATCAAATTGCCATGGTCTACCAAGTAATAAGGAACATGCTTGCATAGGTACCACATCACAATCAACATAATCAGCATATGTAGAGATACTAAAATGCACATGAACAGTACGTGTTACCTTAACCTTGCCGCTGTTGTTGAACCATTGGATGTAGTAAGGATGTGGATGTGGTCTTGTGGTGAGAGAAAGCTTCTCCACCATCTCCATGCTAGCCAAGTTGTTGCAGCTCCCTCCGTCTATGATGACGTGCACAGAACGTTCCTTCACAACTCCCTTGGTATGGAACAAATTGTGCCTCTGATTTTGCTCAGCTTGTGTGATCTGCACACTCAAAACACGTTGAGCAACTAAACATTCATACCTGTCAGCGTCTTCAGGAGCCATGTATTGCGTCTCATGATCAGAATCATCTCCACCATGTTCTTCACGTGTAATAAGAGCCAAAGTCTCCTCATCATAGTCACTAGCGGACTCATATCCACCATCCGCGTTAGCAATCATCACACGCGGAGATTTGCATTCCCTCGCATAATGACCTCCTCCCTTACAACGACGACAAATAATATCACTTGTGTGCCCTGTTGATGCCATGGAAGAAGAAGAACGCTATGCAGGCCCCGCAGGTGCGCTCTTGGCAGATAATGGTGGTTGTGCCTGTTTTCTTGTATCACGGCTGGAGGTGGCACCGGATGGAGGTGCTGGTGCAGTTGAAGTAGAAGATGCACGTGGTGTCCATGATGAAGGTCGGCCTGCAGAAAAGTTAGTTCGCCCCAATGCTTGTCGATCCTGCACTTCACGTTCAGCTTCACAAGCAAGATGGAATAAACGAGTGATATTAGTATACTCCTTATAGTCTAGAATGGTCTGAATCTCTCTATTTAATCCACCCAGAAAACGTGCAAGCATAGCTTCATTCTCCTCAACAATACCACATCTAATCATGCCAGTTTGTAATTCCAGATAATATTCTTCTACAGAATTTTTCCCTTGTCTTAAACGCTGCAATTTTTGAAGCAATTCACGTTGATAATATGGTGGAACCCAACGTGTACGCATAGCAGTTTTCAAAGCAGCCCAAGTAGTTGGAATAGGATATAATCTACAATGTTCAGACCACCATACACATGCAAAACTAGTGAAAGCACAAACAGCAGCAGCAACTCGTCTCTCCTCAGGATATTGTAAACATGTAAATCGTTGTTCAGTTTCTAACTCCCAAGTAAGATATATATCAGGAACATATCTACCCTCAAATGGTGGAATATTCAATTTCAGTTTAGGAATATGGACATCATCTCGTACCTGAGGTGGTGGTGCAGGCCTACCATTACGAATATATACCTGAGGTCGACCTGCTGGTGGTGGTACAGGTGGCTGCACGTAGTGCTGATTTTGATCAACCTCATCCTCATAATCTCCCACATAATCATCCTCCTCCGCATCAGCAGCAGGAGCCACAGAAGTATCAATAGCAGCACCAACAGTTTGCCCAAACGCAAGAGGAACACGGCTTGCTCGGCGGAGGTCTGTTTCGCGACGTGGAGGTAGTCGTTGTTGTTGTTGTTGGAGAGGTGCGTTAGGTGCAGCGGGTGGTGGTGGTGGAAGACGCACGAGCAATTCATTAAACTTGTTATCGAGCTTTGTTTCGAACGTCTTCTCAAGGCCAGTGATCTTCTCCATGGCCTCTTCAAAATTGTTCAGCACATCTTGCACCTGTTCAGTCATCATTTGCTGAAACTTATCATGAAGCTCCTTGTTCGATAAATTCTCCCAGTCAATCTCGTCGGCTTGTGATCCTGGCATGGTTAGCAGCAATAGAAACACACAATAATATGATCCTACAGACTATGAACAAGTGGTGGTGGTGGGTGTCACCAATCCGTCAAGCAAAACTCAAATTCTTACCAGTTCTTACCCAGCAACAGGCGGTGATCGGCAACCGTTGTAGTCAAAACTCTCAAAGCTTGGATAGAGCGATTACCAGGGAGAGTCAAACGCACGACGTAGATGTATGTGGAGCTGGGAAGGCTTATAATATGGTAGCAAAAAGGGTCAGCAATAATCAATTCAGAGATGCAAAGTTGAATAAACGCTTAACGACGGTACTGTGCTGGTCCTAGGCTAGACTGTGCTAGAGACGCGAGCCTAGAACACCAACAAAATCACGGCGCGGCTGATGAGGACATCAATACAATTGTTACACCCACAGCCCCTGCTGCTATACATACTGGACCAATTACTAGAGCTCGTGCACGCCAACTAGATTACCAGGTACTTTTGTTTCTTGGTAATGATTCTAATGTTCATGAGAATATGATGCTGCCTAAATTGGATACATTTGTTTTGCTTACAAATGAAGGGCCTAGCTTGGAGAAGGATGAAGATTGGAGCAAGAACAAGCATGGAGATGATGGCATGCGCAAGGGGAACAAGAACGGAGTTACAAGTGATGATTTCAGGACTTTGAAGCCACCATAATGGGTGCATGAAGCCTTGGACGAAATATACAAGATGCCACTTCACAAATTTCGTCCCGAGGCTATTTTAGGTGCTGCATCACCTTATTATTGGGCCAGGCCCATGTAATTTCACAATACATAAGTATAGGCTATTTTTAGAGTCCGTATGTGTGGGGAGACAAGAGATAGGGTTGATTTCGGACCCCTCCACCAAGGGCCACGAAATTCCCCCCTCTTCCTCCATATATACAGCCCTTAGGGCATCGTTTAGACTTTGGGTTTTGTTTAGATTAAAAGTTCGCCATAGCTGCAACTTCGCGTACTTCGTTTGTGTTCAACGACCAGACAAAGGCGTCACAGAACCCCACCTTGATCAATAAAGATTTCATCTTATATTCGCAATATCCAGATTGCAATCTTAGTTTCTTGCTTGTTCTTCGTTTGCTCGCAGGAAACAGACCCTCGTGGTCAGGTTGATCATGCTCCGGCGTGGTCAATAACCTCTCGGAGTTGGTTTAGCGATTGCTAAGGCGCGACGTCCTCGCACGTTCGTAGTCGGATCATCAAAGTCGAC
>NC_057806.1:250582031-250648662 GCF_018294505.1 Triticum aestivum | reverse complement strand
ATCGAAAGACGGGACACCTTTGCTTCTATCAAGTGGTGTCCCGTCTTTCGATGAGATGATGGATATCGCTTTGGTGGAAGTCGACTTTGACGATCCGACTACGAACGTGCGAGGACGTCGCGCCTTAGCAATTGCTAAACCAACTCTGAGAGGTTATTGACCACGTCGGAGCACGATCAACCTGACCACGAGGGTCTGTTTCCTGCGAGCAAACGAAGAACAAGCAAGAAACTAAGATTGCAATCTGGATATTGCGAATATAAGATGAAAGCTTTATTGATCAAGGTGGGGTTCTGTGACGCCTTTGTCTGGTCGTTGAACACAAACGAAGTACGCGAAGTTGCAGCTATGGCGAACTTTTAATCTAAACAAAACCCAAAGTCTAAACGGTGCCCTAAGGGCTGTATATATGGAGGAAGAGAGGGGGAATTTCGTGGCCCTTGGTGGAGGGGTCCGAAATCAACCCTATCTCTTGTTTCCCCACACATACGGACTCTAAAAATAACCTATACTTATGTATTTCGAAATTACATGGGCCTGGCCCAATAAAAAGGTGACGCAGCACCTATAATAGCCTCGGGACGAAATTTATGAAGTGGCATCTTGTATATTTCGTCCATGGCTTCATGCACCCATTATGGTGGCTTCAAAGTCCTGAAATCATCACTTGTAACTCCGTTCTTGTTCCCCTTGCGCATGGCATCATCTCCATGCTTGTTCTTGCTCCAATGTTCATCCTTCTCCAAGCTAGGCCCTTCATTTGTAAGCAAAACAAATGTATCCAATTTAGGCAGCATCATATTCTCATGAACATTAGAATCATTACCAAGAAACGAAAGTACCTGATAATTTAATTGGCGTGCGCGAGCTCTAGTAATTGGTCCCGTATATGTAGCAGTAGGGGCTGTGGGTGTAACAATGGTATTGATGTCCTCATCAGGATGGCGCAAAGGGAAGGAGGTCATCTTTATGATAATGTCGAAAATGTTGGTGTCGCGCACCATGTAAGCCTTTACATGACCAAGTTGTCTCGTGACGGTATCGCCTTGTGAATCCTTCAAAATGGAAGAACATGACAAACACTCGGAAAAACAAATGAGGTTAGCAGAAATGCAAAACCTATCATTCGTGAGGTAAGATACCCAACAAGTGTATGCATCATGCTCATCATAAGAAAGGACAAGGGAGCATTTCATAGTATAGAGGCATATGATGCGAGAACAACCAAATTCAATAGGCTCAATCAAACAAGCATGCATCATAAGTAAAGTGTCCAAGTCTCCAGGATCAATAAGCATAGATGCAACAATTGGAGGCAAGCGACAATGAACAAGATGTATCATGTGAGAGGCACGAGCATATATGTCATCAACCCAACAAAGCAAGTAAGAGTGGAACATGGGTGATGCGACAAAGCAAGCAATCATAGTTACCAAGTCAAGCAAGCTAGTAGTGCGAAGATGCAACATACTAGAAGGAATCATGGCAATCATGTCGTGTGTGCTAATAGTGAGCATGTATGATGCACATGACATATCACAAACATGAATGCAAGATATGAGAAAAATATCATCAATGTATTGGCGAGAGGCCATATGTAAATAGCAATGGGACATCATGACTCTCCCAACACAACAAGCATCAATAGCATGAGGCACATGATAAACATGGCAATAGCAACAAGGATCTCCACCAAGTATGCAAATACACATAGGAGTAGCATAATAGTGAATCATGGGTAAATGCAAGCAAGGGTCACAATTGCATGGCAAAATCATGTAAAGAGGCATAGCATGAAAAGTGAACACGAGAAAATGGGCATAACGTGACAAATGGTAAATAGCCCATAGCCGTGTGAGAGCCAAGTGAAAGAGGTGCGCGTAGTTCTTGCGCGAATGGAACGGTGGTAATGGTACTCCACGGGATCCCAAATCATCATTGCTCTAAAGAGCTCGTTTCGTCAACTCTTGGGATTGAGAGATTGACGAGTATACGTGAGTACCTACACAAAACAAAGGCAAAGGGAAAATTGTGTGTGCGTGGTATATGTACACATCATCCATCATGATGCGCACGTGCTTGTGTTGGTTAGCACAAAGTATCCAATGCTCAAATAAATGAGATGCGTGATATAGAAACATGTCATCCATCATGAGAGGTTTGTTATTATGTATAGCATAATGGAGACTCAAATTGTGTAATGCATCATGAGAAATATGTAGAGCATTGTTATTCATGGAATGCATATGGTGCAAGCAATTATGAGAATCATGGAATGTATGGAATGCATTAAAATCTCCTAATATGTATGAGGAAACTATGGGGGTCTCCTCATGAGCATTAATGGAAACATCACATGGAGAATATTGACAACATCCAAAACAATGCATATTTGGAACATTGAGATCATGGCATGGCATAGTAGATGAATTGCGCAAACATTTAAAGGAGGCATGGCAATATCATCACATGAAAAACAAAAGCCAATGACCATCATCTCGTCATCTATGCCATAAGTGCAAATGGGATTTATTCTAATGGGGCATGCATAGCTACTATGTTGAGATTGAAATGATGCAATATGGGATATCTCACTGATAGCATATGACAAGGTTAATGGATTGTCAAACATGATGTGACCAAAAGAATTTTCACATGATATCCTACGGAGCATAACATCACAACTAGGCAACTCGACATGATCATCATCATATTCATCATAAATAGGTAAGTCATGACATGAGGAAGTCGCACTAGCATGAAGCATGGGAATAGGTGTGTCAACATCATGCAACCAATCATTCGTAAAATAGTCCACTAGCGGGACAAGAGAAGCACCATCACCTATGTTACCTTTGGAGCATCGCTCATGTGTTGTAGGTGAGGTGTCGAAGACCAAGTCATGGTCATCTTCATCTTGATGGAACCATGTGGGGGTGCATCTTCTTCCACCTTGGCCATCATCGTCTCCATTGGAGGTATGGACTCGTCAAGGATAGGCATGTCGTCATGTAGGAGACCTAGCACCAAAGAAGAAAACACACTCGAAGTAGAGGTTAGGTTGTTAGAAATCATAGTGGCCTCACATGCCATGTCAACTACCTCACTCACTAAGTGTTGTGGCTCACTCACTCCCGGTATGATGCTCTCACTCATATGGTTTGTGGAGTCACTCAAATGTCTCTAAACCTCACATAGGATGTGTGGCATGCTCTCATGTATGGGGCTAGTGGTGGTCACACTCATCCTCTCATAGGAAATGCACTCAATGTCATGTATGGTGGTCAGAGAGATGTAGGTGCAAATGTCTCCATGCTCAATCATGTCATGGTTGTAGCCGTGGATGAAGACTGAAGATGGCACATCATCACTCTCCTCTATGACCGAAGATAAGGTCTCATGTGCGGTCTCGTAGCTTGACTCGGAGAATGAGTCCTTTTGTGCCACCGTCTTCATGTAGTTGAAGAGGTTCATGCTCGTCGCCGTGGTCGAAGGGGATGGCCCTTGCTCGACCTTCTTATCACCGTCTTGTTGTAGGAGGCCCATATGATGTGGCACCTCGTAGCTCGTCACCATGACCGAAGGGAATGTCCCATGCTCGTCCATCTTCCTTGGGGGGCTTCCTGAGATGGAAGTGTCGCCCTCGCTCGTAGGTGGTCGCCTTGTACTTGATGATGTCGATGTAGGCGAACTCATGGGAAGTAGGCGAAGATGCCGTACATCCAAAGGCGAAGATGCCGAAGTGGTTGGTGTAGCCGTAGCTCCGTCTTGGTGGTGCTTGTCTCGCAGTCTTCTCTTGTGCTCATGATGTTTGGACTTGGCGTGAAGTAGGGCTTGTTGGGACTTGTGCATTTTCTCTTGGTGAGCATCGTCATGATGATGTTGGCGTTGTTGCACTTGAGCTCGTAGTAGATGTCGTTCGTCGTCGTCATGCACATGTTGCTTGGAGGTGAATTTCCCTTCATGACGAGGTGGATCACGAACGTGATGGTGGTCGCCATGGAGATGTGGACGTGGACGACTTGCGCTTGCATCATTTTTGCACTCTGAGGACATGTGACTTGAACGTTGCCGCCTTGAGGATGATGAAGGGGAAGAACGGTTGATCAACAAGGTCCGAATCTCCTCCTTCCTTGCATCTTGCTCCTCCTTTTGTGTGGAAAGCTTGTTGTCGATGTAGTCCCTTTTCCTTGCTTCAGAGTGACGAATGTCGATGGAGAGGTTCTCGATGTGCTCTCGCAATCTTGATAGTGTGCCTTGCATTTGTAGTTGTAGATATTGACGCTTTGGTGACGTAGTTGTTCATGTTGTCGTATTTGTGGAAGACCGGAGATAAAATGCCTTTCCTATCCATCACAATACTCGAGCAAATATGAGTGGAGAAAGGAGAAGAAATATACCAAATGTACCTTGACCAATGTTGAAGATGGATCAATGATCACTCAATGGTGTAACAAGGAAATAGCACGGTTGGTACCAATTCTTGTCGGTTTCTCACACCTACACGAATAAGGCTTATAGTGGAGCTTGGTGAGGATAGTGGCACAAAAATTTGATGCAAAATGTTATCAAGAGTCAATAATGTTGAAAGAGATTCACAAATTTGCAAGCGAAACAGGTAGACCAATAGCAATATGTGGCACACAAAAACACACACACGGATAGATAAATGGGGTCGTGCAACCAAGGAATGGGCACAAAATGTGGAATCCACGGAAAACGCTCGTGTTGCACAACTCAAGAGAGACGCTAGCACGATTGCTCAAAAGGCGGATACGACATTGGTGCACAACCTATAAGATGCAAAATGTATGAGCTTTCTATCCCAAGTATGCTATGTGTATGATGTTCCGGTGCTATGATCCAAGATGATCGGATATGACAATGTGGTATGATGCTATGGCTATTACTTACAAGCTCTTTGCTCTCTTTTTCTTTTTCTTAAAAGCTTATTCTTTTTTTGGCCACTTTTGCACAATGCACAAACCAAGATAGCAATTGTATATATGCGGGAACAAACGTGAGACACAAGGGATGATATGATACCAATATGATATGGTATGTATGCAATGTATGGTGTAGATCACTAATGTGCACAAGTAATGTTGCCAGCAATACTCAAAGGCTAGTCTCGATAGGCAAGTGGCGCAAAATGGGCTAGGGGTTATCAATGCAATGGCAAGGGAATATACAATGGAGGGATACCATGATACCAAGATGATATGGAGGTTACCGTCCATGTCGATGATGAGTGGCTGTGATCTTGATGGAGATACCAAGATGATGGAGACTCATCCCTAAGTAGCCGAAACACCTTAGGAAACGGAAAAACCGCAAACTCAAAATCTCAAATGTCAAATGTCAAGATGGTGGTAGCGGGAATGAGGTGGTGGTTGTGGAAGCTCAATGGGATTGCGGAAATGCAATGATAGGTTTTGTGAGGAGGCAATGCGGAAATGAAGGTTAAGGTGGTGGACTATACACGGTGTCGGAGTTGGAAGCACGATCCCTAAGTAGCCGAAACACCTTAGGAGACACAACCCACAACACAAACAAAATTGGGTAAGTGGAGGTGGTAGAAGTGTACGGTGGGTAAGCCTATGCGGAAATGGTGGTTGTGGTTGACGATGAAGCAATCGTCCCTAAGTAGCCTAGACACCTTAGGAGACTCAAATTACTCCTCAAGTAACAACTAATGCGATGGGGAACAAATTGGTTAGGTGGCGGAAGTCGGTGGTGGTGTAGCGGATGACGTGGTGGAAGCCCTAGGCAAAGATGCCAAAATTCACAAACTTTTATGGAGTCAAAAGATTATGGTAGTATTTTTGTGGGAAGGGGGATGTCAAGAGCTTCAAAGCAAGCTAAAGAACGTCAAAATCGGAGTTCGGATGAATTAGTTATGGCCGAAACAAGAATCAGCCGAAGTCTGAAACTACAGGTTGCAGACGTCCGGAAATGGACGGATGTCCGGTGGACGGACGTCCGGTCGGGTCGGAAATCCGCTAATTTCAGCTCGGGTTAGGGGTTCCGGTCGTCCGGTAAGGTCGGACGTCCGATGCTTCCTGCGGCTCGGGACGTCCGGTAAAATGACGATCGTCCGGTGTATCGGGGTCAACGCGAGATGCGAATTTCGGGACACAATTTTGGGCAGAAATTGGGTATTTTCGGGTCAAAATTGAGGAGATTCCGTGGATGAAAGATGGGGAAACTTGGGGAGATGCTAGATCCACTTGAAACCAAGCAAATCCATGGATCAAATCCAACAAAACTTCATCAAACCAACAAATCACAAAAAAATTGGGGCTATTTTTGGTGGGGATTTTCGAAATTGGGGAAGAACACAACAAAATTAGGCTAGAAAACAATGAGGGGAGGCTGTGAAATCATGATCAACGTGGCTCATGATACCAAGATGATGTAGGGTAGGAACCCTAATCGGCCGATCTTTCACGAAAGGAGTGGATCCCGTGATGAACACGAAGAACATGAGGAGGGAAACGACGGGAAAATCACAAAGGGGACACAAGAGAACACTCAAACCAACAAGTATGATCACACATGCACTAGATCCGTGAACACAAAGGGAGATACAAGATCCAAAGTCAACAACGGATGATACAATAGGTAACCGGTCTTCTGCGTGAGGAGGTCTTGAATCCACGAGGGGATCTTCCCTTAGAGGGGTCTTGAATCCAAAGGGATCTTCTCCGAAGAGGGGTCGCGGTCTCTCTCGTGGAGTAGATCCAATGTGGATGAGCAATGCTCTATCTCTGAAAATGAGGTAAACCAATCCTAATCCTCAAATGGTGGAGGTGGAGGAGTATATATAGTCTAGGTCCACGAAGGGGTAAGTGAGGGGTGAACGGGTACATGAGCCTCGGGCACGAAAACTGTGCGCAGACAGGTACCGGAGGTTCGCTGAGGACCGGTCGCTCGGTGGCTCACGGGCTGCCGGACGTCCGGTAGATGTCGGACGTCCACTCGATCTGGCTCGGACGCTGGAGTGCCGGATTTCCGGAGGTGGCCGGTCGTCCGGTCGCCGGTCGTCCGCTGGCGTCGGACGTCCGCTCGTTTGGCTTGGGTGCGGGATCGCTGGTCGTTCGGTACGGGTCGGTCGTCCGGTGGGTCTTTAGGCATCGGACGTCCGGTCCCGACCGGTCGCCCGGTGGCTGGAGCTTCTTCCGCAGCTCTTATTCTTGCTCCTCACGCTTGGTGTCCTCGCCTTCTTGTCCATGGGCTTCCTGTTTGTTCGTGCTCATGCATAGCACACATGTTTGAGGTAGTAGCCATGTCTCACATGTGGAAAGTGACGATTCAGAGAGGAGCGAGTTCACCTTGTGTCCAATGGTGTATACTTGAGGTCTCGTCTTATGTTCACTTGGGGCTTGGAGAGTAGTCGGAGTGTACATGGGGATGAACGTGGGATGCTCCGCATCACACTGCAAGGAGCCTAAAAAAGAAACAGCAGCAGCTTCAAGCTGAACATGATCTGCTCAAGGACAGATGGACTAATGTCCTGGCAGCCGAAGAATACGGCCTCAAGCTCCCAGCCAGGAGTTACCTGAAGTGCAAACTGCTACCCTAGATTGATGAGGAGGCGCTAGAGCTCATACCTCACTCGTGCAACACGGCCGACCGACCACAGGGCGGTCGGGAGAATGCGGTAGGTCGACCACAACTTGGCCGGAATAAGGCAGCGATTCAAGCCGAACAGCAACCCGCCCCACCGCCACGTAAAAACAGAAACAACACGGGTCGGGGTGATACATACGACCTTCGGCAGGACTTGGATAGTAAAGCAGGACATACCAGATCGATCTACAGATCGCGAGGACGTACCGCGACACGCGACGATGGCTATCTATTCGGAGGCGACAAACCTAGTCACGCCCGGGCCGAAAACCGCAGGCGGACTCCATCGGAGCTACGTCGTGATGCGGCCCGATATAGAGGCGCCGCACACCCTCTTTGCTTCACTAATGGAGTAATGGGTCACGAGTTCCCAGAAGGGTTTAAACCCGTAAACATTGAATCATACGACGGAACAACAGATCCCACGGTGTGGATTGAGGATTTCCTTCTCCATATCCACATGGCCCGCGGAGACGACCTTCATGCCATCAAATACCTCCCATTAAAACTCAAAGGACCAGCTCGGCACTGGTTAAACAGTCTGCCTGAAAACTCAATCGGCAGCTGGGAGGAGTTAGAAGATGCCTTCTGCGATAACTTTCAAGGTACATATGTCCGGCCACTGGATGCCGATGACTTAAGTCACATTGTCCAGCAGCTCGGAGAGTCCGCCAGAAAGCTCTGGACTAGGTTTTTAGTTAAAAAGAACCAAATTGTTGACTGTGCGGACGTGGAATCCCTCGCGGCCTTCAAACACAACATCCAGGATGAGTGGCTTGCCCGCCACCTCGGTTAGGAAAACCAAAGTCTATGTCAGCCCTTACCGCTCTGATGACCCAGTTTTGCACGGGAGAAGGCAACTGGCTCGCCCGTAGAAGCAATAGCGCCAGCGATCCGGGCACCTCCGAAGTGCGGGGCGGTAATGGAAAGCCACACCGCAATAAAAAAACAAACGTCACAACAATAATGAGGGCACACACGTCATGACGGTCAACGCTGGATTTAGCGGCCCCAAACCCGGCCAACGAAAAAAGCCATTTACGGCAAACAAAGACGGACCATCCAATTTAGACAAAATATTGGATAGGCCCTGCCAGATCCATGGCCATCCCAATAAACCAGCTAATCACACCAACAAAAGTTGTTGGGTCTTCAAATAGGCCAGCAAGCCAAATGTCGAACACATGGGGAAGAGGCCGCCCGACGATAGCAACGACGAACAGGCTCACCAACCGAACAACGGGGATCGGAAGCAGTTTCCCCCCAACGCAAAAACAGTAAACATGGTATACGTGACACGCACCCCTAGAGGTGAGTGCACGGAACACTCCCTCCATACAGGAGATCATACTACGGCTACCTCAGCCGAACTATGCAGTGGCCTTATCACGCCGCATACCATGTCGGCCATCATGCCGCCGGTCTCCATTCAACATGACCGATCAATGTCCATATTGCACTAGCAATTCGGCTTCCACCGTTCGCCTAATATGCCCTCGAAGTGGGTACCGCGCATACATAATTATGCACTTGAAATACCCTGGGCATCGGTGGAAGCATAATGAGGGTGGCACTGCAATCCCCCTACTTTTCTAACTGCCCTTTTCCTTTTTACTATTCCCTCTACAGGTAGCTCAAGGGCCGGTCACCCCGAGGACTCTACCAGGGTTCGGGTTCGTACAATCACCCAAGGGTTATTCCTGTCAAGGAATCCCTTAACCGAGGACAAGCAGCGCAGACGTGCGACAGGAGGTCCAAAATAACTCTTTGTAGACCGCACTCTCTATTCTGAGCCTGTAAAGTGCCTTTTTCCTCAGCCTTCGTGATGAGGACATCAATACAATTGTTACACCCACAGCCCCTGCTGCTATACATACTGGACCAATTACTAGAGCTCGTGCACGCCAACTAAATTACCAGGTACTTTCGTTTCTTGGTAATGATTCTAATGTTCATGAGAATATGATGCTGCCTAAATTGGATACATTTGTTTTGCTTACAAATGAAGGGCCTAGCTTGGAGAAGGATGAACATTGGAGCAAGAACAAGCATGGAGATGATGGCATGCGCAAGGCAAACAAGAACGGAGTTACAAGTGATGATTTCAGGACTTTGAAGCCACCATAATGGGTGCATGAATCCTTGGACGAAATATACAAGATGCCACTTCATAAATTTCGTCCCGAGGCTATTTTAGGTGCTGCGTCACCTTATTATTGGGCCAGGCCCATGTAATTTCGAAATACATAAGTATAGGCTATTTTTAGAGTCCGTATGTGTGAGGAAACAAGAGATAGGGTTGATTTCGGACCCCTCCACCAAGGGCCACGAAATTCCCCCCCTCTTCCTCCATATATACAGCCCTTAGGGCATCGTTTAGACTTTGGGTTTTGTTTAGATTAAAAGTTCGCCATAGCTGCAACTTCGCGTACTTCGTTTGTGTTCAACGACCAGACAAAGGCGTCACAGAACCCCACCTTGATCAATAAAGCTTTCATCTTATATTCGCAATATCCAGATTGCAATCTTAGTTTCTTGCTTGTTCTTCGTTTGCTCGCAGGAAACAGACCCTCGTGGTCAGGTTGATCGTGCTCCGGCGTGGTCAATAACCTCTCGGAGTTGGTTTAGCGATTGCTAAGGCGCGACGTCCTCGCACGTTCGTAGTCGGATCGTCAAAGTCGACTTCCACCAAAGCGATATCCATCATCTCATCGAAAGACGGGACACCTTGGCCTCTATCACTTCGACCCTTGGCATGTCAAATAGCCAGAGTCACGGCTTTGTTATCATTATAATAATTGGCATATCACTCAGCTCCTAGTAAAAGCAACCAGTGTCCTGTATTGACTTTTTCCTAATCGATCCGAATTTTTGCTCCCATGGTTGTTTTACACACACCTCGGCATAACCCGCCAGGGGCTCGGTATGGGAACAAATGAGTTGCCAGCAAGTCCGAATAACTTTATAGCGTACTTCGGCGTCGTGAGTTTGGCCTTATATGCATCAGCTCCGAATCATGTCTTGGGTCAATAATTGGGCTGCCCGGCTCCTGTGCTTGCTACCCTATGTTCCGCTCTATCGGCTAGGGTAGTAAAGGGAGAACTACTGTGATTGTGCTTCTGGTTCATCTGGTCAAGCACCTCAGTAGAGAAAGCCGAAAATTGACTGTCATGATGCGGCGAGAGCTGGTCAACCACTCGACGACTTATTGGAATCTTTAGCGATTCTCTCCATGTCATATGAAGGATCTTTTTCAGATCATTTTTCAATGCATCTTACTAAAAATAAGCCGTGTATATACCAGGGGCTAATATCGTAGACCCACCATAAAACTCCTATGGCTAAGTGAAAGTGTTAACGCCATATAGTCTGATTGCCTGGTTCGCCGCATTGTCACCTCCTTCATGGACCAAGACGTTGGGTTAAGAGTGATCAAATGCTTTCCCGAACACCCCGTACTTCCTACGAGGGGGCTGAAGCCGACGACTAGAAAACTTTCAGATTATATAAAAACGGTCGCACAGGAGGAACAAAAGCTTTCAAGCAAAACATAAAATAGATTAAATATAAAATTGTCTTTACAATTCCCATACACCTCACTTGAATATTATGTCTTTTGAGCATTGACCCTCTATCAAGCGGGCGGCCTCTAAGACGTCCTCAGAATAATGCTTCGGTGCGTGATGGTCCTTGCCCTTGGGTGGACTCTTCACTGCAACATCGATGGCCTTCATCTTCCCCCAGTATGTCTTGACACGGGCAAAGGCCATCCGTGCACCCTCAATGCACACCGACCGCTTAACAGCGTTGATACGTGGCGCCGCATCAACAAGCCGCCGCACCAAGCCGAAGTAGCTATTCGGAATAGGCTCAGTCGGCCACAGCCAGATTATGACGTTCTTCATGACGGCGCTAGATATCCTAGGAAGCTCGGCCCATTGGGACATCTGTTCATTCAACAACAGAGGGCGTTTTGATGCACTAAACTGCGACAGAAAAGCTTCTCCGTTTCATATCCCTCTTGCGCCTGGTAAAACAGCGCCGCATCGGAAGAACTCTTCGGCAGGTCCAAAAACATGTTGGAGAGCTCCACACTTGGTTAAGCTGAGCATAATTCGGATCGCCGAACTTAGTCTGTAATAAAAAGGGCTTACCAGCCGCAATCTCCCCAGCTTGCTGGATCTCCTCACGGGCCGCTCTAGATTCGGACCGCTCTTCTTTCACCTCTCGCAAGGCCTTGTCAAGATCAGCCGTTTTGGCTTTATTCGCCTTCTCAAGGAATTCACAACTGCCAGTAGCATTCTTTAGTTCGAGCGGCATCGCGGATATTTTCCCCGCGTCTTGGTGCCGAGCAGCTCGTTCGGCCTTTAACTCGGCCGATGCCTTTTCGGCAGCCGCATTACTAAACCGGGCTTGCTCCTTAGCCTGGGCCAGCTCCGCCCGAAGAATCTCAACGGCGGCGGTACTATCTGCAACCATATATATATATCCCAGTATGCAATTTTCAGCGTCACGCTTATATTACAGACAAGTATGTATAAGGACTGCTCCGAATACATACCTTGTGACTCGTTAAGACGCCAATTGACTAATGCAATGTCATCCCTTGCCACATCAAGCTTCCGCTGCAGCTCGACAATATCCGTAGTCCAGGCAGTCGTCGGGAGAGAAACAACATGTGTTCCAATTAATCGGGTCAGTCCCTGGGCATTTCTTTTGATCCTCTGATTGTCTCCCTCGGGAAACCAATCAGAGTCTTAGGGGCTACTATCTATACACAGGTGTATTTCATGAATAAAACACAACTGAACATATTATAGCACAAACCTCAAAACCTCTTAGTAGGCCCACAAAGGCCTCATTCAATCCGCGCTTCATGGACAGGACCTTTTCAACCATCATGCCCATCAAGGTACGATGTTCCTCTAAGACGGACGCCTGCTGCAGCATGTTAGTCAGTATATCCGGTGCCTTTGGATCTCCGGAGGCTGCCATAGGAGTACGGCCACCCATTGAAGGGATCCGTTTATTTGTATCCAGTTGTAGACCGGATTGTTCGGGGCCTTCATTACTAGTCCCCGGACCCTGGGCCACCGAAGTATCACCTTCGGGTACTATCTTCATTGTCCCTCGCACCGCTTGTTGGTCTGAGGAGACCCTCCACGACGACACCTCGAAGCCGTCCGCCCTATGGGGCGGAGAGGCCGGTGGAGGCATCTCGCTTTCCATCATCTCTGGGAGAAGGTCCCCCGAGGAAGTGTTGAATAAGACTGCGTGCCGAACTGTAAAAGAAATTCTAGGCATCGCAAGAAAAAGAACGGGACAGGTCTAAAACATCCTTGTTTACTTACGATTTGGCCTGAGGTTTGTCTTCATCATGAGACTACGCGCCGATGTCCTCCAAGCCTGAGCTGCCCGACAAAGGCATCTTGCCTCGCTTAGGAGGCTTTTCCTCCCAATCTTCGGAGGCGGCCCTTTTCTTTCCATGGGGGGAAGAGGCGTTGACCTCCCCCTCATTTTTGTCTTCGGACGATGGGATCTCGATTCCTCCGGACACAATGTCTGATGCACCTTCGGGATGGAGGCCATCTTTGGTCCTCTCCGCCTTGCCCCCCTTCGCAGGCGTCTGGTATGGTACCAGGGCCAGCATCCTTGTTAAAACAGGATTCGCTGGGCCTTCGGGGAGGGGAGGCGAACACATGATTAGTTTCGCTTTCTTTATCTAGCCCTGGAAGAAGATAGTTTGCTCAATACCATATTACTGTATGCGTAACTACAAAGTGTTCGGAAGGCAAGTGCTTACCTGGGTATCCGGATAGTAGCAGTCAAGGCCAGCGTCCTCAGTAGTGTCCGACCAATGTTTTCGCTTCCCGAAAAACAGCTTCCACATCCCTTTGTGCATAGTGCCAAAGAAGTGTTGGAGGGTTCGTGGTCCTTCCTGATTAAGCTCCCACATGCGGCGAGACCTGCGCTGGCATGGCAGGATTTGGCGAACTAGCATCACTTGAATCATGTTGACAAGATCGATGTCTCTCTCAAGGAGGGTTCAGATGCGGTTCTGTAGAGTTTGCACTTCATCAACTGATCCCCAGTTCAGCCCCTTGTTAATCCATGATGCAAGATGTGGCGGAGGGCCGGAACGGAACGCATGTATAGCTGCCCACTTGGTGCTACGGGGTTCCGTGACATAAAACCACTCTCGCTACCATTGGTTGGAGGTTTCGGTGAAAGAGCTTTTTTCCCAAAGAGTGTTTGATAGAGGCGAGGGTCCCGATCTTTCGATGAGATGATAACTATCGATTTGGTGGAGACGACTTTGACGATCCAACTACAAACGTGCATGACGTTGCGCCTTAGCAATCGCTAAACCAATCTCCTGAGGTTACTGACGATGCTGGAAGCACGGTCAGCCTGACCACGAAGGTCTATTCCTGCAAGCAATCGAAGAACGAGCAAGAATATGATAAAGCAATCTGAATATTGCAAATATATATGAAGTATTGATAATGGTGGGGATCCGGAAGCGGTCTTGGTCTGGTCGTTGGACACAAACAAAGTACACGAAGTTGCAATGGCTAACTTTTAACTAAACAAATCCCCCAGGAAAAAGCTACTAGATGGATGTACTTATATAGGAGCAAGGGGTGGCGGCCAAGGAGGTGGGAGGACTTCCCAAGGCAGCCTAAAACTAACCCTAGGTCGTACAAGGCTCATGGGCCCAAGTGGAGGTGATGCAACACCTTTGGGCTTGTAGTTTGACTCGGATTCTGCTGCAACGTCAGATTGTTTCGTCTGTAACTCAACGCTCCGGACGAATTTGAAGATGAATCCAATTGGGATGGAAAGAGCACGAAATCTAGTTTCCAACAAAAAACGAATCACCCAATTCGGAGTCCGTATGAAAAAGTTGTTGGCGTTTTGAGTCAGGTATGTCTGTGCAGTCCGAATCTGAATCCAGAACGTGAGAGACTTGGACTCTATCTTCTCTTGGCCCAAAAGTGACGTGAGAGGACTTTTTGAACACAACCTAAACTTCCCCTTTTCCCTAATCTTCATATGTGGATTGTACAAATGTCCCATACACCTACAATTAGACAAAACACAAAAGTGTGTGAAGTATTTTTGTTCTGGATAACATAAATAGATTATTGAATAGTTTGCATTAGAAATCACCTGACAAATATGCATGTATGCAATATTTTTGGTCGTATCCAAGGTAGTCATGTCTTCATGAATTAGTATCTCTTGAATATCACGGTTTAATCCTCCCCAAAATCTATCCATAAAATCATCTTCACTTTCTTCTAAAGAGGAGTGCAACAAGGTAGTATGTAAATCATCATAATATTTTGTTACAGTTTCACTACCTTGTTTTAAGTGTTGCAACTTCTTAATCATGTCACGAGTATAATAAGCAGGGACGAAAGTATGTCGCATGGCAAGTTTCAAATCATCCCAAGTAGTAGGTATATAATCAGGGTGTAACCGACAATATTCACTCCACCAAACCAAAGCATAACCAGTGAAAGAACCAACCGCAACCTTAACCTTTGTATGTTCATCGAAATTATGGGAAGCAAATATATTTTTTATGTCGAACTCCCATTCAATATATAAAGCAGGTTTAAAACGGCCATTAAATGGTGGTATAGATACATTAACCTGATCATGTGCATTTGGATGTTTGTGCACCTCTCATGACGGTTGTGGTATTTGCAAAGGTGGTGGCACGTCTCCCGCGATCGACAAAGCCCATGAATTGACTCTGGATCCTGTCATGATTAGTAGAACAAGAAACAAAACCCAAAAATAATGTTCCTATAACTACTAGGATGTGGTGGTAAAATGCTCACAGTAAAGCAAATATCAATGTCTTACAAGTTCTTACCATGCAGCAGGCGGTGATCGGCTGATGAGGACATGACTACCTTGGATATGACCAAAAATATTGCATATATGCATATTTGTCAGGTGATTTCTAGTGCAAACTATTCAATAATCTATTTATGTTATCCAGAACAAAAATACTTCACACACTTTTGTGTTTTGTCTAATTGCAGGTGTATGGGACATTTGTAAAATCCACATATGAAGATAAGGAAGAAAGAGATGTTTATTTGCTGTCCAAAAAGTTCTCTCACGTCACTTTTGGCCCAAGAGAAGATAGAGTCCAAGTCTCTCACGTTCTGGATTCAGATTCGGACTGCACAGACACACCTGACTCAAAACAGACACAAGTTTTTCATACGGACTCCAAATTGGGTGATTCTTTTTTTGTTGGAAACTAGATTTCGTGCACTTTCCAACCCAATTGGAATCACCTTCAAATTCGTCCGGAGCGTTGAGTTGTGGACGAAACAATCTGATGCTGCAGCAGAATCCGAATCAAACTACAAGTCCAAAGGTGTTACATCACCTCCACTTGGGCCCATTGGCCTTGTACGGCCTAGATTTAGTTTTAGGCTGCCTTGGGACGTCCTCCCACCTCCTTGGCCGCCACCCCTTGCTCCTATATAAGTAGATCCATCTAGTAGCTTTTCCTTGGGATTTGTTTAGTTAAAAGTTAGCCATTGCAACTTCGTGTGCTTCGTTTGTGTCCAACGACCAGACCAAGACCACTTTTCGGATCCCCACCATTATCAATACTTCATACATATTCTCGATATTCAGATTGCTTTTATCGTATTCTTGCTTGTTCTTCGATTGCTTGCAGGAATAGACCTTCGTGGTCAGGTTGATCGTGCTCCGGCGTGGTCAATAACCTCTCGGAGTTGGTTTAGCGATTGCTAAGGCACAACGTCGTTGCACGTTTGTAGTCGGATCGTCAAAGTCGTCTCCACCAAATCGATAGTTATCATCTCATCGAAAGATCGGGACCCCCCGCCTCTATCAAGTGGTATCAGTTTTCAGGTTGCTCAGTGAGAATTTCCAGTTTTCCTAGATTAGATTTACTTTCTTACCTATTGTCCAAGAAAAAGCCACAAAAAAGAGTTAGATCTATTCATCCTTGGTCCAAGCCAGTCTGAGCCTTTGCAATTTTCTTTTCATTGATTGCATAGTTGAATTATCGATTGCATCGTCGTGTCGAGTTGCTGGCTTAGTGTATAGTTCGTTTAGAGTTTCGAGTTCTGTTCACATTAGTCACGCCACCGCTGCATCATTATCTCTTCCGCTGTCCACCACCTATCCATCAATTTCCACCACGTGCTACCCATCATTCATTGTCATAATAATAGTTGAGATCGTTCACATCTTCACTTGATCCAATCTGCATCTTATCTAGTTTGTTTTGGAAAGAGGGAGAAAAAAAGAGAAAAAAAAGGAGAGAAAAAAAAGTGTGAGGAAAAAAAAAGAGAGAAGAAAAAAAAATCAGCACAAACTTTTTCGGAGGAAAGTTGGAGACAAAGTTGTTGATATATCCTGCTTGGCTGTTGTTTCACCTCATTATCTTCACTGCTGTTGTGATCTTCACTTATATCTTGCTGTCAAGAGCTACTTAGTATCCTTCATTGATGCTAGTTGTGCTACGCCGTGACCTCATTAGTGTTCTAGGCTCGCGTCTCTAGTCCGGTCTAGCCTAGGACCAGCACAGTACCGTCGTTGAGCGTTTATTCAACATTGCATCTTTGAATTGAT
This sequence comes from Triticum aestivum, assembly GCF_018294505.1. Classification (NCBI taxonomy): domain Eukaryota; kingdom Viridiplantae; phylum Streptophyta; class Magnoliopsida; order Poales; family Poaceae; genus Triticum; species Triticum aestivum. The sequence continues at coordinate 250,631,394 of NC_057806.1, read as the reverse complement.
TATTGCTAATCTTTTGCTACCATATATAGCCAACCCAGCTCCACATATTTCTACACCGTGTATACGTACGCTCCCCTGGCAATCGCTTTACTCAATATTCGGAGTTACTTGACACCGCTGGTTGCCGATCACCGCCTGCTGCATGGTAAGAACTTGTAAGACATTGATATTTGCTTTACTGTGAGCGTTTTACCACCACATCCTAGTAGTTATAGGAACATTATTTTTGGGTTTTGTTTCTTGTTCTACTAATCATGACAGGATCCAAAGTCAATTCATGGGCTTTGTCGATCGCGGGAGACGTGCCACCACCTTTCTAAATACCACAACCGTCACGAGAGGTGCACAAACATCCAAATGCACATGATCAGGTTAATGTATCTATACCACCATTTAATGGCCGTTTTAAACCTGCTTTATATATTGAATGGGAGTTCGACATAAAAAATATATTTGCTTCCCATAATTTCGATGAACATAAAAAGGTTAAGGTTGCGGTTGGTTCTTTCACTGGTTATGCTTTGGTTTGGTGGAGTGAATATTGTCGGTTACACCCTGATTATATACCTACTACTTGGGATGATTTGAAACTTGCCATGCGACATACTTTCGTCCCTGCTTATTATACTCGTGACATGATTAAGAAGTTGCAACACTTAAAACAAGGTAGTGAAACTGTAACAAAATATTATGATGATTTACAAACTACCTTGTTGCATTCCTCTTTAGAAGAAAGTGAAGATGATTTTATGGATATGTTTTGGGGAGGATTAAACCGTGATATTCAAGAGATACTAATTCATGAAGAGTGTTATCCTATGGACCATTTGTTTCATCTTGCTTGCAAAGCTGAACAGGAAATAAAACGACGTGTTGGCCACGAGGAGAACAAGCGCACGGTGCACATTCCAAGAGTTGATATGATTGTTCCTTCAACTACTAGGCATACTATGACAACCACATCCGTTGTTGTCAGGACTACATCACCTCCACCATGTGACACATCGCCCCCGAGAGTGGCTACATCATCTGAGTTGATCATAAGAGGTAATGACAAAGGTACTGATCTTCCATCTCTACATGAGAATGATGAATGCCTTGTCAATTTGAATGCACCATCTGATGAGCTACCCACTACTTTGATCACACCACCTATTTTAGAGGACTACGTTGATAATTTGACTTTGCCATGTGATCAAACAACTGAAATAACAACAATTTTGAGTGCACCCATTGAATTAACTATTGATGGAAAAGAACCAATGTTTAATCATTTTGATATGACCTCTAATCTTGGTGATGATTCTGTGTTGAATGACTTATTGCATGTTTGCTTATTTAAGCATGTTGTAGCATGTAAATTTGATGCAAGTAAGGTTTATTCACCAATGTTGGGATGGTTTAATGATGAACATTGTCAATCTTTTGAAATGAATAAGAGCTTCACTTATATGTGCAAACTGAGTTGCAATATTTTCATGCCTTCTACTTCTTGTGCTAATTTTTTGGCTTTAGATTTTATGAACTATGCAAGTTACTCATCTATTCATGTGCCATATATGCAAAAATCAAGGGAAGTAAAAATGGATGACATATACATATATAACATGTACACCTTGTCTCTTTTGTTAGCCACATTTCAGATTAAGCAACGACGAGGACGGCTTTATTTTCAAGAAGGGAAGGATGATGAGGACATGACTACCTTGGATATGACCAAAAATATTGCATATATGCATATTTGTCAAGTGATTTCTAGTGCAAACTATTCAATAATCTATTTATGTTATCCAGAACAAAAATACTTCACACACTTTTGTGTTTTGTCTAATTGCAGGTGTATGGGACATTTGTACAATCCACATATGAAGATAAGGAAGAAAGAGATGTTTATTTGCTGTCCAAAAAGTTCTCTCACGTCACTTTTGGCCCAAGAGAAGATAGAGTCCAAGTCTCTCACGTTCTGGATTCAGATTCGGACTGCACAGACACACCTGACTCAAAACAGACACAAATTTTTCATACGGACTCCGAATTGGGTGATTCTTTTTTTGTTGCAAACTAGATTTCGTGCACTTTCCAACCCAATTGGAATCACCTTCAAATTCGTCCGGAGTGTTGAGTTGTGGACGAAACAATCTGATGCTGCAGCAGAATCCGAGTCAAACTACAAGTCCAAAGGTGTTACATCACCTCCACTTGGGCCCATTGGCCTTGTATGGCCTAGATTTAGTTTTAGGCTGCCTTGGGACGTCCTCCCACCTCCTTGGCCGCCACCCCTTGCTCCTATATAAGTAGATCCATCTAGTAGCTTTTCCTTGGGATTTGTTTAGTTCAAAGTTAGCCATTGCAACTTCGTGTGCTTCGTTTGTGTCCAACGACCAGACCAAGACCACTTTTCGGATCCCCACCATTATCAATACTTCATACATATTCGCGATATTCAGATTGCTTTTATCGTATTCTTGCTTGTTCTTCGATTGCTTGCAGGAATAGACCTTCGTGGTCAGGTTGATCGTGCTCCGGCGTGGTCAATAACCTCTCGGAGTTGGTTTAGCGATTGCTAAGGCACAACGTCGTTGCACGTTTGTAGTCGGATCGTCAAAGTCGTCTCCACCAAATCGATAGTTATCATCTCATCGAAAGATCGGGACCCCCCGCCTCTATCATCGGCAACCAGCGGTGTCAAGTAACTCCGAATATTGAGTAAAGCGATTGCCAGGAGAGCATACGTATACATGGTGTAGAAATATGTGGAGCTGGGTTGGCTATATATGATAGCAAAAGATTAGCAATAATCAATTCAAAGATGCAATGTTGAATAAACGCTCAACGACGGTACTGTGCTGGTCCTAGACTAGACCGGACTAGAGACGCGAGCCTAGAACACTAATGAGGTCACGGTGTAGCACAACTAGCATCAATGAAGGATACTAAGTAGCTCTTGACAGCAAGATATAAGTGAAGATCACAACGGCAGTGAAGATAATGATGAAAAACAACTGCCAAGCAGGATATACAACAACTCTCTCTCCAACTTTCCTCTTGAAAAGTTTGAGACAATTTTCTGATAAATTCTTTCAAAGAATGCTACTAACTCAAGCTTTCCAATGCAAAAAGAATCACTCAATGATGAGGACATGACTACCTTGGATATGACCAAAAATATTGCATATATGCATATTTGTTAGGTGATTTCTAGTGCAAACTATTCAATAATCTATTTATGTTATCCAGAACAAAAATACTTCACACACTTTTGTGTTTTGTCTAATTGCAGGTGTATGGGACATTTGTACAATCCGAATATGAAGATAAGCAAGAAAGAGATGTTTATTTGCTGTCCAAAAAGTTCTCTCACGTCACTTTTGGCCCAAGAGAAGATAGAGTCCAAGTCTCTCACGTTCTGGATTCAGATTCGGACTGCACAGACATACCTGACTCAAAACGCACACAAGTTTTTCATACGGACTCTGATAGAGGCAAAGGTCCTCATCAGACTCCGAATTGGGTGATTCTTTTTTTGTTGGAAACTAGATTTCATGCACTTTCCAACCCAATTGGAATCACCTTCAAATTCGTCCGGAGCATTGAGTTGTGAACGAAACAATCTGATGCTGCAGCAGAATCTGAGTCAAACTACAAGTCCAAAGGTGTTACATCACCTCCACTTGGGCCCATGAGCCTTGTACGACCTAGGGTTAGTTTTAGGCTGCCTTGGGACGTCCTCCCACCTCCTTGGCCGCCACCCCTTGCTCCTATATAAGTAGATCCATCTAGTAGCTTTTTTCCTTGGGATTTGTTTAGTTAAAAGTTAGCCATTGCAACTTCGTGTACTTCGTTTGTGTCCAACGACCAGACCAAGACCGCTTCCGGATCCCCACCATTATCAATACTTCATATATATTTGCAATATTCAGATTGCTTTATCATATTCTTGCTCGTTCTTCGATTGCTTGCAGGAATAGACCTTCGTGGTCAGGCTGACCGTGCTTCCAGCATCGTCAGTAACCTCAGGAGATTGGTTTAGCGATTGCTAAGGCGCAACGTCATGCACGTTTGTAGTCGGATTGTCAAAGTCGTCTCCACCAAATCGATAGTTATCATCTCATCGAAAGATCGGGACACCCCGCCTCTATCAAGTGGTATCAGTTTTCAGGATGCTCGGTGAGAATTTCCAGTTTTCCTAGATTAGATTTATTTTCTTACCTATTGTCCAAGAAAAAGCCACAAAAAAGAGTTAGATCTATTCATCCTTGGTCCAAGCCAGTCTGAGCCTTTGCAATTTTCTTTTCATTGCTTGCATAGTTGAATTATCGGTTGCATCGTCGTGTCGAGTTGCTGGTCTTAGTGTCTAGTTCGTTTAGAGTTTCGAGTTCTGTTCACATTAGTCACGCCACCGCTGCATCATTATCTCTTTCGCTGTCCACCACCCATCCATCAATTTCCACCACGTGCTACGCACCATTCTTTGTCATAATAATAGTTGAGATCGTTCACATCTTCACTTGATCCAATCTGCATCTTATCTAGTTAGTTTCGGAAAGAGGGAGAAAAAAAGAGAGAAAAAAACGAGAAAAAAAAGGAGAAAAAAAAGTCAGAGAGAAAAAAAGGAGACAAAGAAAAAAAAGTGTGAGGAAAAAAAAAGAGAAGAAAAAAAACAAAAAAATCGGCACAAACTTTTTCAGAGGAAAGTTGGAGACAAAGTTGTTGATATATCCTGCTTGGCTGTTGTTTCACCTCATTATCTTTACTGCCATTATGATCTTCACTTATATCTTGCTGTCCAGAGCTACTTAGTATCCTTCATTGATGCTAGTTGTGCTACGACGTGACCTCATTAGTGTTCTAGGCTCGCGTCTCTAGTCCGGTCTAGCCTAGGACCAGCACAGTACCGTCGTTGAGCGTTTATTCAACATTGCATCTTTGAATTGATTATTGCTAATCTTTTGCTACCATATATAGCCAACCCAGCTCCACATATTTCTACACCGTGTATACGTACGCTCCCCTGGCAGTCGCTTTACTCAATATTCGGAGTTACTTGACACCGCTGGTTGCCGATCACCGCCTGCTGCATGGTAAGAACTTGTAAGACATTGATATTTGCTTTACTGTGAGCGTTTTACCACCACATCCTAGTAGTTATAGGAACATTATTTTTGGGTTTTGTTTCTTGTTCTACTAATCATGACAGGATCCAAAGTCAATTCATGGGCTTTGTCGATCGCGGGAGACGTGCCACCACCTTTCTAAATACCACAACCATCACGAGAGGTGCACAAACATCCAAATGCACATGATCAGGTTAATGTATCTATACCACCATTTAATGGCCGTTTTAAACCTGCTTTATATATTGAATGGGAGTTCGACATAAAAAATATATTTGCTTCCCATAATTTCGATGAACATAAAAAGGTTAAGGTTGCGGTTGGTTCTTTCACTGGTTATGCTTTGGTTTGGTGGAGTGAATATTGTCGGTTACACCCTGATTATATACCTACTACTTGGGATGATTTGAAACTTGCCATGCGACATACTTTCGTCCCTGCTTATTATACTCGTGACATGATTAAGAAGTTGCAACACTTAAAACAAGGTAGTGAAACTGTAACAAAATATTATGATGATTTACAAACTACCTTGTTGCATTCCTCTTTAGAAGAAAGTGAAGATGATTTTATGGATAGATTTTGGGGAGGATTAAACCGTGATATTCAAGAGATACTAATTCATGAAGAGTGTTATCCTATGGACCATTTGTTTCATCTTGCTTGCAAAGCTGAACAGGAAATAAAACGACGTGTTGGCCACGAGGAGAACAAGCGCACGGTGCACATTCCAAGAGTTGATATGATTGTTCCATCAACTACTAGGCATACTATGACAACCAAATCCGTTGTTGTCAGGACTACATCACCTCCACCATGTGACACATCGCCCCCGAGAGTGGCTACATCATCTGAGTTGATCATAAGAGGTAATGACAAAGGTACTGATCTTCCATCTCTACATGAGAATGATGAATGCCTTGTCAATTTGAATGCACCATCTGATGAGCTACCCACTACTTTGATCACACCACCTATTTTAGAGGAGTACGTTGATAATTTGACTTTGCCATGTGATCAAACAACTGAAATACCAACAATTTTGAGTGCACCCATTGAATTAACTATTGATGCAAAAGAACCAATGTTTAATCATTTTGATATGACCTCTAATCTTGGTGATGATTCTGTGTTGAATGACTTATTGCATGTTTGCTTATTTAAGCATGTTGTAGCATGTAAATTTGATGCAAGTAAGGTTTATTCACCAATGTTGGGATGGTTTAATGATGAACATTGTCAATCTTTTGAAATGAATAAGAGCTTCACTTATATGTGCAAACTGAGTTGCAATATTTTCATGCCTTCTACTTCTTGTGCTAATTTTTTGGCTTTAGATTCTATGAACTATGCAAGTTACTCATCTATTCATGTGTCATATATGCAAAAATCAAGGGAAGTAAAAATGGATGACATATACATATACAACATGTACACCTTGTCTCTTTTGTTAGCCACATTTCAGATTAAGCAACGCCAAGGACGGCTTTATTTTCAAGAAGGGGAGGATGATGAGGACATGACTACCTTGGATATGACCAAAAATATTGCATATATGCATATTTGTCAGGTGATTTCTAGTGCAAACTATTCAATAATCTATTTATGTTATCCAGAACAAAAATACTTCACACACTTTTGTGTTTTGTCTAATTGCAGGTGTATGGGACATTTGTACAATCCACATATGAAGATAAGGAAGAAAGAGATGTTTATTTGCTGTACAAAAAGTTCTCTCACGTCACTTTTGGCCCAAGAGAAGATAGAGTCCAAGTCTCTCACGTTCTGGATTCAGATTCGGACTGCACAGACATACCTGACTCAAAACGCACACAAGTTTTTCATACGGACTCCGAATTGGGTGATTCTTTTTTTGTTGGAAACTAGATTTCGTGCACTTTCCAACCCAATTGGAATCACCTTCAAATTCGTCTGGAGCGTTGAGTTGTGGACGAAACAATCTGATGCTGCAGCAGAATCCGAGTCAAACTACAAGTCCAAAGGTGTTACATCACCTCCACTTGGGCCCATTGGCCTTGTACGACCTAGATTTAGTTTTAGACTGCCTTGGGACGTCCTCCCACCTCCTTGGCCGCCACCCCTTGCTCCTATATAAGTAGATCCATCTAGTAGCTTTTCCTTGGGATTTGTTTAGTTAAAAGTTAGCCATTGCAACTTCGTGTACTTCGTTTGTGTCCAACGACCAGACCAAGACCGCTTACGGATCCCCACCATTATCAATACCTCATATATATTTGCAATATTCAGATTGCTTTATCATATTCTTGCTCGTTCTTCGATTGCTTGCAGGAATAGACCTTCGTGGTCAGGCTGATCGTGCTTCCGGCATCATCAGTAACCTCAGGAGATTGGTTTAGCGATTGCTAAGGCGCAACGTCGTGCACGTTTGTAGTCGGATCGTCAAAGTCGTCTCCACCAAATCGATAGTTATCATCTCATCGAAAGATCGGGACACCCCCGCCTCTATCAGGTCTAGCCTAGGACCAGCACAGTACCGTCGTTGAGCGTTTATTCAACATTGCATCTTTGAATTGATTATTGCTAATCTTTTGCTACCATATATAGCCAACCCAGCTCCACATATTTCTACACCGTGTATACGTACGCTCCCCTGGCAATCGCTTTACTCAATATTCGGAGTTACTTGACACCGCTGGTTGCCGATCATCGCCTGCTGCATGGTAAGAACTTGTAAGACATTGATATTTGCTTTACTGTGAGCGTTTTACCACCACATCCTAGTAGTTATAGGAACATTATTTTTGGGTTTTGTTTCTTGTTCTACTAATCATGACAGGATCCAGAGTCAATTCATGGGCTTTGTCGATCGCGGGAGACGTGCCACCACCTTTGCAAATACCACAACCGTCACGAGAGGTGCACAAACATCCAAATGCACATGATCAGGTTAATGTATCTATACCACCATTTAATGGCCGTTTTAAACCTGCTTTATATATTGAATGGGAGTTCGACATAAAAAATATATTTGCTTCACATAATTTCAATGAACATAAAAAGGTTAAGGTTGCGGTTGGTTCTTTCACTGGTTATGCTTTGGTTTGGTGGAGTGAATATTGTCGGTTACACCCTGATTATATACCTACTACTTGGGATGATTTGAAACTTGCCATGCGACATACTTTCGTCCCTGCTTATTATACTCGTGACATGATTAAGAAGTTGCAACACTTAAAACAAGGTAGTGAAACTGTAACAAAATATTATGATGATTTACAAACTACCTTGTTGCATTCCTCTTTAGAAGAAAGTGAAGATGATTTTATGGATAGATTTTGGGGAGGATTAAACCGTGATATTCAAGAGATACTAATTCATGAAGAGTGTTATACTATGGACCATTTGTTTCATCTTGCTTGCAAAGCTGAACAGGAAATAAAACGACGTGTTGGCCACGAGGAGAACAAGCGCACGGTGCACATTCCAAGAGTTGATATGATTGTTCCTTCAACTACTAGGCATACTATGACAACCACATCCGTTGTTGTCAGGACTACATCACCTCCACCATGTGACACATCGCCCCCGAGAGTGGCTACATCATCTGAGTTGATCATAAGAGGTAATGACAAAGGTACTGATCTTCCATCTCTACATGAGAATGATGAATGCCTTGTCAATTTGAATGCACCATCTGATGAGCTACCCACTACTTTGATCACACCACCTATTTTAGAGGACTACGTTGATAATTTGACTTTGCCACGTGATCAAACAACTGAAATACCAACAATTTTGAGTGCACCCATTGAATTAACTATTGATGCAAAAGAACCAATGTTTACTCATTTTGATATGACCTCTAATCTTGGTGATGATTCTGTGTTGAATGACTTATTGCATGTTTGTTTATTTAAGCATGTTGTAGCATGTAAATTTGATGCAAGTAAGGTTTATTCATCAATGTTGGGATGGTTTAATAATGAACATTGTCAATCTTTTGAAATGAATAAGAGCTTCACTTATATGTGCAAACTGAGTTGCAATATTTTCATGCCTTCTACTTCTTGTGCTAATTTTTTGGCTTTAGATTTTATGAACTATGCAAGTTACTCATCTATTCATGTGTCATATATGCAAAAATCAAGGGAAGTAAAAATGGATGACATATACATATACAACATGTACACCTTGTCTCTTTTGTTAGCCACATTTCAGATTAAGCAACGCCGAGGACGGCTTTATTTTCAAGAAGGGGAGGATGATGAGGACATGACTACCTTGGATATGACCAAAAATATTGCATATATGCATATTTGTCAGGTGATTTCTAGTGCAAACTATTCAATAATCTATTTATGTTATCCAGAACAAAAATATTTCACACACTTTTGTGTTTTGTCTAATTGCAGGTGTATGGGACATTTGTACAATCCACATATGAAGATAAGGAAGAAAGAGATGTTTATTTGCTGTCCAAATGGTTCTCTCACGTCACTTTTGGCCCAAGAGAAGATAGAGTCCAAGTCTCTCACGTTCTGGATTCAGATTCGGACTGCACAGACATACCTGACTCAAAACGCACACAAGTTTTTCATACGGACTCCGAATTGGGTGATTCTTTTTTTGTTGGAAACTAGATTTCGTGCACTTTCCAACCCAATTGGAATCACCTTCAAATTCGTCCGGAGGATTGAGTTGTGGACGAAACAATCTAATGCTGCAGCAGAATCCGAGTCAAACTACAAGTCCAAAGGTGTTACATCACCTCCACTTGGGCCCATGAGCCTTGTACGACCTAGGGTTAGTTTTAGGCTGCCTTGGGACGTCCTCCCACCTCCTTGGCCGCCACCCCTTGCTCCTATATAAGTAGATCCATCTAGTATCTTTTTCCTTGGGATTTGTTTAGTTAAAAGTTAGCCATTGCAACTTCGTGTACTTCGTTTGTGTCCAACGACCAGACCAAGACCGCTTCCGGATCCCCACCATTATCAATACTTCATATATATTTGCAATATTCAGATTGCTTTATCATATTCTTGCTCGTTCTTCGATTGCTTGCAGGAATAGACCTTCGTGGTCAGGCTGACCGTGCTTCCAGCATCGTCAGTAACCTCAGGAGATTGGTTTAGCGATTGCTAAGGCGCAACGTCATGCACGTTTGTAGTCGGATTGTCAAAGTCGTCTCCACCAAATCGATAGTTATCATCTCATCGAAAGATCGGGACACCCCGCCTCTATCACTCAATTCCGAGTTGATATGAGGAGTCAAAGAATTCTAAAACTGGCCTAAAAAATTGGAACAAGCTGTGTTCACGAACTTCGGAGGGCAAAAAGACCTATTTAGAAGCCGATTTTGAGGTGTCAAATATTGAACTAGCTTCTACAACTATTTAGATGCGGCTCGTCACTATCTTCAATTTGAGTACTCACGGAGCCAAAACGGACTTCGTATGAGGAAGATACACCTGTTTTACTGAACAGTGCGCAAAACAGATTCCAATCCGAATTCAGGTACGAGATTGATTCTAGATAGATCCAATTATTTTTCTTCTCTTTTTTTTCTCACGCTTTTTTTTCTTTTTATTCTCCCTCTTTTTCTTTTTTTTTTCTTTCCTTTTTTCTCTTTTTTTTCTTTGTATTCTTTTTCTCCCTCTTTCCAAGACAAACTAGATAAGATGCAGATTCGATCAAGCGAAGATGTGAGTGACCTCAACTATGATTATGACAATAAACAGTGCGTAGCACGTGGTGGAAATTGGTGGATGGGATGGTGGACAGCGGATGGGATAATGATGCAGCGGCTGCGTGAGTAATGTGAACAGAACTCGAAACTCTAAAGGAACTAGACACTAAGACCAGCAACTCGACACGGCGATGCAACCGATAATTCAATAATGCAAACAATGAAAAGAAAATTGCAAAGGCTCAGTCTGGCTAGGACAAAGGATGAATAGATCTAACTTTTGTTTTGTGGCTTTTTCTTGGACAATAGGTAAGAAAATAAATCTAATCTAGGAAAAACTGGAAATTCTCACCGAGCAACCTGAAAACTGATACCACTTGATAGAGGCGAGGGTCCCGATCTTTCGATGAGATGATAACTATCGATTTGGTGGAGACGACTTTGACGATCCGACTACAAACGTGCACGACGTTGCGCCTTAGCAATCGCTAAACCAATCTCCTGAGGTTACTGACGATGTTGGAAGCACGGTCAGCCTGACCACGAAGGTCTATTCCTGCAAGCAATCGAAGAACGAGCAAGAATATGATAAAGCAATCTGAATATTGCAAATATATATGAAGTATTGATAATGGTGGGGATCCGGAAGCGGTCTTGGCTGGTCGTTGGACACAAACAAAGTACACGAAGTTGCAATGGCCAACTTTTAACTAAACAAATCCCCCAGGAAAAAGCTACTAGATGGATCTACTTATATAAGAGCAAGGGGTGGCGGCCAAGGAGGTGGGAGGACGTCCCAAGGCAGCCTAAAACTAACCCTGGGTCGTACAAGGCTCATGGGCCCAAGTGGAGGTGATGCAACACCTTTGGGCTTGTAGTTTGACTCGGATTCTGCTGCAACGTCAGATTGTTTCGTCCGTAACTCAACGCTCCGGACGAATTTGAAGGTGAATCCAATTGGGATGGAAAGAGCACGAAATCTAGTTTCCAACAAAAAAAAAGAATCACCCAATTCGGAGTCCGTATGAAAAAGTTGTTGGCGTTTTGAGTCAGGTATGTCTGTGCAGTCCGAATTTGAATCCAGAACGTGAGAGACTTGGACTCTATCTTCTCTTGGCCCAAAAGTGACATGAGAGGACTTTTTGAACACAACCTAAAATTCTCCTTTTCCCTTATCTTCATATGTGGATTGTACAAATGTCCCATACACCTACAATTAGACAAAACACAAAAGTGTGTGAAGTATTTTTGTTCTGGATAACATAAATAGATTATTGAATAGTTTTCATTAGAAATCACCTGACAAATATGCATGTATGCAATATTTTTGGTCGTATCCAAGGTAGTCATGTCCTCATCAGTGTTGGTAAGCTTGCTCACTACAACACCACCGCACTCGACCTGTTCCCCGTTGACCACCCTCGGCTTCACACTAAAAGTCTTGAGACATAAGCCGAAATGTGGGGGAATTCGGAGGAAGGCCTCACATGTAATGATAAACGCCGAGACTTGGAGGAAAGAGTCCGGAGATAGATCATGAAAATCTAGTCCGTAATAAAACATTAGCCCCCGGACGAAGGGGTGAAGAGTGAACCCTAGCCCTCGGAGGAAGTGGGAGATGAATACGACCCTCTCGCCAGATCTGGGGGGTCGGAATAACCTGTCCCTGAGCAGGAAGCCTATGGTGGATCTCCGCGATCAAGTACCTGGCCGCTCGAAGCTTCGCAATATCCTCCTCTATGACGGAGGAAGCCACCCATCAGCCTTGAGGGCTGGGTCCTGACATGATGGGGAGGCTTGAAGCAATGAAGTCGGACCTTGGGTGCTAGAACTCGAGGTTGGGAAGGCTGAGGAGAGGTTTGGCATAAAAAAGACGGCCCTTGGTTCCTTTATAAAGGCAGCATGTATTGAACGCCTCCTCCTAAGCCTAAGAATCTGCCTATTCCTAAGGAATCTTTCCTGCCAGACGGTTGGGTTACCCACGCTCGTATTGATGAGAACCCCATGATAAGGGGACACGATCTCTGCTTCGACAGGACGTGCCAACAAAAACCACGCCCGGAAACGTGGAACGGCTGGACGGGAAACGGATAGAAATAATAACCGGGTAAGCGTGATGTCATGTTACTAAAGAGGTCAGCAGATTAGATTCGTGAAATATACTCTCTACGACTGTGTGTTGTAGATCCGGACACATTTGTTTCGTCCAAAGACTACCTTGGAGTTCGGAAGGAGGAACCCGCCTTGCAATGCCGAAGACAGATCTACGCGCCAGATACCTTGTCATTGAAGCCAGGTTCAGGGGCTACTGAGGGAGTCCTGGACTAAGGGGTCCTCGGGCGTCCGACCTGCTAGCCATGGGCCGGACTAATGGGCTGTGAAGAACACGAAGACCGAAGACTACACCCGTGTCCGGATGGGACTCTCCTTGGCGTGGAAGACAAGCTTGGCGACCAGATATGTAGATTCCTTTCTTTGTAACCGACCTTGTGTAACCCTAGATCCTCCCGGTGTCTATATAAACCGGAGGACTTAGTCCCGAGGAGAGATATATATTCATTATCATAGTCATACAGACTAGACTTCTAGGGTTTAGCCATTATGATCTCGTGGTATATCAACTCTTGTAACACTCATATTCATCAAGATCAATCAAGGAGGACGTAGGGTATTACCTCCATAGAGAGGGCCCGAACCTGGGTAAACATTGTGTCCCTTGTCTCCTGTAACCATCGACCTTAGACGCATAGTTCGGGACCCCCCACCCGAGATCCACCGGTTTTGACCCTGACAGCGGGGTCGGATGTCCGGGGCCTGTTGATGCTTGGCTGCCGTGCAGCTATGGTGGACGACGCTCCAGGGACCGGATGTCCGGGGTCGTGGCAGGATGTCCGGGGCCTGGGGGGTGTTCTTGACAACTTCCATTGGTTCTCTTCATCCGTGAACTTGGGGGCTTGTACGTCTTCATGTGCATCTTCGGGAGGGTCCTCTTGATACCTAATCATGCACAATATCTCGGACTTAGGTAGTAGCCATGTCTCGAGTGGATCATATGTGATATCACTAAGGAAAGAAGTCACCTCATTCTCGACAACTCTAGAAAGTGCTCGTGTCATGGGTCCTCTTAGCACTAGATGAGACGATGGTAGGTCCAGGGTGTGACGCTCCCGATTTGACCGTACACTAATAATGCATGCAAATGTGTACGATCAAGATCAAGGACTCACGAGAAGATATCACAACACAACTCTAGACACAATAATACAAGCTTTATATTACAAGCCAGGGGCCTCGAGGGCTCGAATACATAAGCTTGAAAACACAAGAGTCAGCGGAAGCAATAATATCTGAGTACAGACATAAGTTAAACAAGTTTGCCTTAAGAAGGCTAGCACAAAAGTAGCAACGATCGAAAAGGCAAGGCCTCCTGCTTGAGACCTCCTAACTACTCCTGATCGTCGTCAGCGGCCTGCACGTAGTAGTAGGCACCTCCAGTGTAGTAGGAGTCGTCATCGAGGGTGGCGTCTGGCTCCTGGGCTCCAACATCTGGTTGTGACAACCAGGTATAGAAAGGGGGAAAAGGGGGGAGCAAAGCAACCGTGAGTACTCATCCAAAGTACTCGCAAGCAAGGAACTACACTACATATGCATTGACTGGTATCAAATGAAAGGGGTAGTATATGTGGACTGAACTGCAGAATGCCAGAATAAGAGGGGGATAGCTAGTCCTATCAAAGACTACACTTTTGGCAGCCTCCATCTTGCAGCATGTAGAAGAGAGTAGATGATAAGTTCACCAAGTAGCACGTATAGCATAATCCTACCCGGCGATCCTCTCCTTGTCGCCATGTTAGAGAGCGATCACCGGGTTGTATCTGGCACTTGAAAGGGTGTGTTTTATTAAGTATCCGGTTCTAGTTGTTATAAGGTCAAGGTACAACTCCGGGTCGTCCTTTTATCGAGGGACATGGCTATTCGAATAGATAAACTTCCCTGAAGGGGTGCATCACATTTCCCAACACGCTCGATCCCCTTTGTCCGGACACACTTTCCTAGGTCATGCCCGGCCTCAGAAGATCAGCATGTCGCAGCCCCACCTAGGCACAACAGAAAGGTCAGCACACCGGTCTAAATCCTATGGGCGCAAGGGTCTGGGCCCATCGCCCATTGCACACTTGCATGTTGCGAGGGCAGCCGCTGAGCAGACCTAGCAACATCCATTTCCAAGGAAGTTGCGTTACGATGTCCAACCCGGCACGCGCCACTCAGTCGCTGACGTCACGAAGGGTTCGGATGATACCACGAGGTCGAGTGCCCATAACTGTTCCGCATAGTTGGTTAGTGCGTATAGGCCAGTGGCCAGACTCAGATCAAATATCAATATCTCGTTAAGCGTGTTATTTAGAAGTAACCGTGGACGCCGACCAGGGCCAGGCCCACCTCTCTCCTAGGCGGTCTCAACCTACCCTGTCGCTACGCCATAAAGATCCACCCAGAGGGCCGTCGGGACAAAGGTCCTTTCAGCCCCCAATCCGTGAATCACTCGCGGGTACTCTACGAGCCGACCTGACTTTAGTCACCACGAGTATCTTATATTATGTATATAAATATATACCTGTGATCACCTCCCGAGTGATCACGGCCCGATAGTATATCATAGCAGATGGACAAGAATGTAGGGTCAGTGGTGATAAACTAGCATCCTATACTAGGCATTTAGGATTGCACGTAAGGTATCAACAACTGTAGCAACAATGACAGGCTATGCAACAGAATAGGATTAACCGAAAGCAGTAACATGCTACACTACTCTAATGCAAGCAGTAGAGAGAAGAATAGGTGATATCTGTTGATCAAGGGGGGGGGCTTGCCTGGTTGCTCTGGCAAGGAGGGGTCGTCGACACCGTAGTCAAACTGGGGGTCATCGGTGGAGGTCTCGGGGTCTACCAGAAAGAAGTAACGGAGGGGAACACAACAAATAACAGAGCAATCAAAAGCATCACAAAGAAAGACATGGCAATACGCAGCACTAGGGGTGACCTAACGCAATGCTAGGCGATATAGGTGAAGGGGGGAAACATCCGGGAATGTTTTCCTGAAGTTTGTCGTTTTCGGGCAGATAAAACGGAGGTGGATTGTTCCATGTTCGCTATACTAGGGATGTGTGGCGGATGAGCGGACCGCGTATTCGGATTCGTCTCGTCGTTCTGAGCAACTTTCATATATAAATTATTTTCATCCGAGTTACGGTTTAATTTATATTAATTTTCAAAGTTTTAAATGATTTTCCAATTTCCTGGATTTATAGTTAAAAAATTAAATAATAAAAGGCTAGGTACACCCGGAAGTGTACCTAGCCAACATATGGCAGGTGGGGCCAGTTGACTTGGTCAACTGCCCAGTCGACTTTGACTGCTCAAAGTGAACAGTAATAATGGGCCCAACATGTCATTGGCTTAGCTATTTTTCTATGTAACGTTAGCATTTTAATTACCAGCAGGGGCCACATGTCAGTAGCACATCAGACTAACTAACTAAATAAATTAACCTAATATAGACTAAAATGGGGCCGGCCCCACACGCACAGACACACACAACACACACACAGCGCCCGCCCGTGGCCACGGGTGTGCCTGCGCACAGGAGGCGTCGGTGGCCAAGATGGGGAAGGCGCTGGCGGGATGGTGCCGGCCGGCTAGCACCGGCGGGCCGGCACCGGCGGCGGCCAGCTGCATCGCGGGGCAGGCGGCGTGTTCGAACGGCGCGGGCGGAGGCGCAGGGGGCGCGACGGCTAGCGGTGGACGGCGTTGCGTGCCGGGCAAGCGGCGCGCAAGGAGCAGTAGGCCGCCACGACCGGAGTGGCGGCGACCAGCGGCGGGTGACGGCAAGAGCGGGAGCGGATGAGGCAGGTGCGGGTGACGCGTGGGCACGAGGCCCGGACACAGCAGGGGGCAGTCGGGGCGTGCGCGGATGCGTGTGGCGAGGTGCAGGTGAAGAGCGAGGCGATGGCCTGAGTGACGGCAAGGGTGGGTCTGGGGCTAGAGGGCGCGGCAAGGTGAGCGGATGGGCTCGTCGGCCTCCTGGCAGTGCCAGGAGCGCACCGCGAACACTAGTTCGGGCAGAGGAGTACGGGGTACTCGACCCCCGTTGGCCATGGAGGACGGCGGGGTTCGGTGCTCGCGGACGCGGTGATACGACATGAATCCAAGGGGGGGAAGCAAACGGGAAAGGAAGAGGGGCTCACAGTGAGCATGTAGATGAGCAAGAAGGGCTCGAGGAGGGCTTGACGTTGCCGGAATCGATGACAAAGTTCATTGGGGCCGAGGAAGAAGATGTCATTGCAGGGCCTGATGCAGGGGCTCCCAGATCAAATAGGTTGATGTGGATGACGAAGTAGTCATCGGTGGAGCCGGTGGACGCGGTGGCTTGGTGCGGGGGTGCTATGTGGCTACGCGTGCGGCATGGCGGCGACGACGGCAGAAGAATCCATGGCGGGAGAAAATGCAACAACTCATGGGGGAGGGGAAAAAGATCTCGAAAGTATCCAATGCGTCGATGCTGGCGTCCTTATCCACCCTGCCGCATCTATAGCGACACCGGCGACGAGCTGACGCGGCTGGGACGACGTCCAGCGCTCCTTCGTGTTCGACAGGTGGAGGAGAGAGGAGGAGGGTGTCGCTAGCTGGGTTGGGCCGACTCCTATGGACTAGAGCCCAGTTGGACACTAGGATTTGTTCCTTTTCATATTTATTTATTTTGTTTTCATTTTCCACATTGTTTTGCAATTTATGTTAATAATAACTGATTTTCGTTGCACCTGAAAATTTCACACATAAATGCTAGACAATGTATCAAGACCACTCATAAGCTTCGGAAATATTTGGAAAACCCTAAACATTTATTTAAATTGAAATGGATCAATTAACCGTCACTAGTTCAGTTTTAATTAGGTTAGGGGAGTTTTAGTAATTCATAAAATTTTGGTTTATTCAGATAATTAGTTAATGCGACACCACCAACATTTTTATTTGATAGTTTGATGTAATAAGAATTTCACTTGTTATTTGAAATTTGAATTTGACTCGCTTTCATCAAGTGGCAAAATGGCTTTAACAAAACATAATGATGTGGCACATTAGGGTGAGGTTATGTAGCATAATTATCGAGGCGTCACAATTCTCCTCCACTACAAGAAATCTCGTCCCGAGATTTAAGAGGTGGAGCAAGAGAAAAAGACTCGGAAAGGATGGAGCTCAACACAAGATAGGTACGTGGGGACTATCTCAGTGAACGTGGCATAGAGGCATCTCTCGAGTTGCAATTCAAGAAAGTCATTGAGGGCAAGGTAAGTAGGTGCAACAAGAAGCTTCAACCAGGTAGACAATCGTTTGTTGCCTGAAACAAGGGGTGAAAGGGGTTGAGAGCAATGGGAATAAGTATTGCATCTGATACAAGAATAGATCACTGGTAATTGTGGCTCGTGAATTACATACGAAGCCAAGCGCGAGGAATAACTTCGAAAGTAGGGATGTATAGGAGAGTCGGGTTTTGATCCTGTGGAACTGTGGGTTATAGGCCCACCATGTGGGATAACAAAAATAGGAAGGGCGAGGTCATCTTGCACGATCATGATTGCAAGGCATGTCGGAGAATAGATTGTCAGGTATGTTGGCAACATCATTGGTACCAAGGGCGAGGGTCGACGAGAACCATTTTCCCGCTCGTTGAAACGAGGTGGACCAATAGGCAAAGTTCTCGTCCATCGATGGTTACCGGAACATCATCAACAATAGTAACAGGGTTTTCGTGACAGAGTTGTACACCGAGGTGTTTACATAAGCAGGGAAATATTACTGCTTATATCATATAGATCACAAGAAAAGTTAAACCAAACAATGGAAAGGAAAATATGATTATCAGATTAAACAAAACAATGGAAAGGAAAATGTGTTTAAACACATATTTCAGGGGTTTATCCTTCCCAAGGGTAAGACAAGCATGATATCCATGACGGGATATAACGTAGAAAACCCTTTAGGTAAGGGGAGAGAAATTTCATGACATTAACCATACAACGGTGTTAGGATAAATGAAAAAAATAGCATTGTGCTTCAAATGCTCTTATTGAAAATCGGATTACTACATACATGCTTTGAGATAGCATTGACATGGTCTTCAAGCAAAGGTCAGACTCTGGATACAGGAAGGATCCATCAGGAACAACATGTAGAATAAGTCTTACAATTTCCTCATGGAAGAATGGATAACCTTGCAAATAAGGAAACTATAACAGTAGGTCCTCCGGCCAGTTGTGCTGGGCATGACATCATCTTACCGGGTCATAAAGGACTAATGTTATAACTCTTGGGAAAATGTTCCAACCATCATATCTGACCGAGATTCAGATCTGATTGGTGTTAGGATACCTTAGACTCAGGATGCCTGAGAAGAAAAGGTGCAAAACAAATTGACGAGACAACATTGTAAGATTCTCGGGAAATGTACTACAGAAGCGAGTTTCAAAACAAGAGCTCATCATTAAACCAATGAAGGGATAATGAGGTAACTGATGACCTCAGCGGCAATTCATCAAGACTTCCAAAAGATGGGTTTCCACAATTATGTGAACAAGGAGATAATATTAGTCAGATCAAATGATATAATGATGTATGCTCGAGGAAAACATACACAGTTAAACATTGGTTGAAAGGTGCACCCAAAATATGGGCTTAGATAGCATGATCAATGTTAGAATGGTGATTCGATAACCAATGGTCTAAGAATGAAATATCGACCATTACCTTTGAAGCAATAGGGTTGCTAGAAGTTTTGAAGTCGCACATCATAGTTCGATTGTCGGTTTTCCGGTCAGAAATAACACGGGGACCAAGGAATGAACGGATATGGCAATAAGTATCACCTGTATCAAGAATTCTTAAGAGGTGGTGAAATTCTCACGACATTCTTGACATAAAAGAGTGTAATACTCCAAGGTAAAGAAGAACAAATGCTGGATAGCAAGGATCTCAAGGTATAACACAAAACAAGAACAAGTTTGTGTTGAACGAAAGTCAATAAAGTGGTCGGTGATAACACAAATCATCAAGGGCAAGGATGGTATTTCTCATCAAGAATTTGACTGTTATTCTGGAAGAGCTCAGAATGCTGATGATGATCATGACACATTTGTCGAGAGATTTCATGAAGATGTAATCGATAGGCGATGACATCAAGTGAAAGGGGTACTCGCAAGCAAGGAACTACACTACATATGCATTGATTGGTATCAAATGAAAGGGGTAGTATATGTGGACTGAATTGCAGAATGCCAGAATAAGAGGGGGATAACTAGTCCTATCAAAGACTACGCTTCTGGCAGCCTCCATCTTGCAGCATGTAGAAGAGAGTAGATGGTAAGTTCACCAAGTAGCATCGTATAGCATAATCCTATCCGGTGATCCCCTCCTCGTTGCCCTCTTAGAGAGCGATCACCGGGTTGTATCTAGCACTTGAAAGGGTGTGTTTTATTAAGTATCCGGTTCTAGTTGTCATAAGGTCAAGGTACAACTCTGGGTTGTCCTTTTACCGAGGACACGGCTATTCGAATAGATAAACTTCCCTGCAGGGGTGCACCACATTTCCCAACATGCTCGATCCCCTTTGTCTGGACACACTTTCCTGGGTCATGCCCGGCCTTGGAAGATCAACACGTCGCAGCCCCACCTAGGCACAACAGAAAGGTCAGCACGCCGGTCTAAATCCTATGCGCGCAGGGGTCTGGGCCCATCGCCCATTGCACACCTGCATGTTGCAAGGGCAGTCGGTGAGCAGACCTAGTAACCTCCATTTCCAAGGAAGTTGCGTTACGCCGTCCAACCCGGCACGCGCTGTTCAATCGCTGACATCACGAAGGCTTCAGCTGATACCACGACGTCGAGTGCCCATAACTGTTCCCGTGTAGTTGGCTAGTGCGTATAGGCCAGTGGCCAGACTCAGATCAAATATCAAGATCTCGTTAAGAGTGTTATTTAGAAGTAACCGTGGACGCCGACCAGGGCCAGGCCCACCTCTCTCCTAGGCGGTCTCAACCTGCCCTGTCGCTCCGCCATAAAGATCCACCCAGAGGGCCGTCAGGAGAAAGGTCCTTTCAGCCCCCAATCCGTGAATCACTCACGGGTACTCTACAAGCTGACCCGACTTTAGTCACCACAAGTATCTTATATTATGTATATAAATAAATATACTCATGATCACCTCCTGAGTGATCACGGCCCGATAGTATAGCATGGCAAACGGACAAGAATGTAGGGTCACTGATGATAAACTAGCATCCTGTACTAGGCATTTAGGATTGCAGGTAAGGTATCAACAACTGTGGCAACAATGATAGGCTATGCAACAGAATAGGATTAACCGAAAGCAGTAACATGCTACACTACTCTAATGCAAGCAGTAGAGAGAAGAATAGGCGATATCTGTTGATCAAGGGGGGGGCTTGCCTGGTTGCTCTGGCAAGAAGGAGGGGTCGTCGACACCATAGTCAAACTGGGGGTCATCGGTGGCGGTCTCGGGGTCTACCGGAAAGAAGTAACGGAGGGGGAACACAATAAATAACAGAGCAATCAAAAGCATCACAAAGAAAGACATGGCAATACGCAGCCTAACGCAATGCTAGGCGATATGGGTGAAGGGGGGAAACATCCGGGAATGTTTTTCTGAAGTTTGTCATTTTCGGACAGATAAAACAGAGGTGGATTGTTGCAGAGTCGTTTCCCCTACAATAACGACTCTAAAAATAGCCTAATAAGAGGTAATTCGAAATTACATGGGCCTGGCCCAAAAATAAGGTGGCGCAACACCTACAATAAGCTATGGGCGAAATTTATGAAAGACATCTTGTACATTTTGTTTATGCCCTTTGATGTCATCATGGTGGCTTCAAACTGCTGAAATATCCACTTGAAACTCCGTTCTTGTTTGCTTCGCGCGTGCCCTTATCTCCATGCTTGATCATGCTCCAATATTTATTCTTCTTGTCCATGCTAGGCACTTTTTTCATAAGCAACACAAATATATCTAATTTAGGCAACATCATATTCTAATGAACATTAGAATCATTACTAAGAAACAAAAGTACCTTGCAATTTAATTGGCATGTGCGAGCTCTAATAATTGGTTAAATATGAGGGGTTGTGGGTGTAACTGTGGTAGTGTTGTCCTCATCAGCATGGCATGCAGTTGTTCCCGGCTTCAGGCGCATTAGAATCATTACTAAGAAACAAAAGTACCTTGCAATTTAATTGGCATGTGTGAGCTCTAGTAACTGGTTAAATATGAGGGGTTGTGGGTGTAACTGTGGTAGTGATGTCCTCAGCGGCATGGCAGGAAGTTGTTCCCGGGTTCGAACGCCAGTTGATCCTATTAGTTCCATTAGCCATTCGAGACCAATTCGGAGATTCAGCCGGACTTTCGATTCAGATGTCAACTTGATAGAGGCAAAGGTGTCCCGTCTTTCGATGAGATGATGGATATCGCTTTGGTGGAAGTCGACTTTGACGATCCGACTACGAACGTGCGAGGACGTCGCGCCTTAGCAATCGCTAAACCAACTCCGAGAGGTTATTGACCACGCCGGAGCACGATCAACCTGACCACGAGGGTCTGTTTCCTGCGAGCAAACGAAGAACAAGCAAGAAACTAAGATTGCAATCTGGATATTGCGAATATAAGATGAAAGCTTTATTGATCAAGGTGGGGTTCTGTGACACCTTTGTCTGGTCGTTGAACACAAACGAAGTACGCGAAGTTGCAGCTATGGCGAACTTTTAATCTAAACAAAACCCAAAGTCTAAACGATGCCCTAAGGGCTGTATATATGGAGGAAGAGGGGGGAATTTCGTGGCCCTTGGTGGAGGGGTCCGAAATCAACCCTATCTCTTGTTTCCCCACACATACGGACTCTAAAAATAGCCTATACTTATGTATTTCGAAATTACATGGGCCTGGCCCAATAATAAGGTGACGCAGCACCTAAAATAGCCTCGGGACGAAATTTATGAAGTGGCATCTTGTATATTTCGTCCAAGGCTTCATGCACCCATTATGGTGGCTTCAAAGTCCTGAAATCATCACTTGTAACTCCGTTCTTGTTCTTGCTCCAATGTTCATCCTTCTCCAAGGTAGGCCCTTCATTTGTAAGCAAAACAAATGTATCCAATTTAGGCAGCATCATATTCTCATGAACATTAGAATCATTACCAAGAAACGAAAGTACCTGGTAATTTAGTTGGCGTGCACGAGCTCTAGTAATTAGTCCAGTATGTATAGCAGCAGGGGCTGTGCGTGTAACAATTGTATTGATGTCCTCATCATCCTCCCCTTCTTGAAATGAAGTCGTCCTCGACGGAAGTTCATCTTCCTCACCCAAATAAGGCTTCAAATCTGCAATGTTAAAAGTGGGACTAACCCCAAAATCTGCAGGCAGCTCAAGTTTATATGCATTATCATTTATTTTCTCTAACACCTTAAAGGGACCATCAGCACGTGGCATTAACTTTGATTTGTGCAAATCAGGAAATCTATCCTTACGCAAATGTAACCAAACAAGATCTCCAGGTGCAAACACAACATGTTTTCTACCCTTATCTCCAGCAAGTTTATATTTAGCATTCATACGCTCAATGTTTTCCTTAGTTAACTCATGCATTTTTAAAATCAATTCAGCACGTTGTTTAGCATCAAAATTAACCTTCTCCGAAGATGGAAGAGGCAACAAATCAATAGGTGCACGAGGTAGGAAAACATACACAACTTCAAAAGGGCACATCTTAGTAGTAGAATGCAATGAACGATTATAAGCAAATTCAATATGAGGCAAGCATTCCTCCCACATTTTCTTATTATTCTTCAAAACAGCCCTAAGCATAGTAGACAACGTTCTATTGACTACTTCAGTTTGTCCATCAGTTTGGGGGTGACAAGTAGTACTAAAAAGCAGTTTAGTCCCCAACTTAGCCCATAAACATCTCCAAAAGTGGCTAAGAAATTTAGTATCACGATCTGAAACAATAGTATTTGGCACACCATGCAAGCAAATAATTTCACGAAAGAACAAACCAGCAACATTAACAGCATCATCGCTTTTATGACATGGTATAAAGTGTGCCATTTTCGAGAATCTATCCACGACAACAAATATGCTATCCCTCCCCTTCTTTGTTCGAGGTAAACCTAAAACAAAGTCCATAGATATATCCTCCCAAGGAACACTAGGTACAGGCAAAGGCATATATAAACCATGAGGATTGAGTCGTGACTTAGCTTTTTGACATGTAGTGCAGCGAGCAATAAAACGCTCAACATCCCGTCTAATCTTTGGCCAAAAGAAATGTGTAGCAAGTACGTCCTCCGTCTTCTTCACGCCAAAGTGTCCCATTAATCCTCCTCCATGCGCCTCCTGCAACAACAAAAGACGAACGGAGCTAGCTGGAATGCATAGCTTGTTAGCACGAAACACAAATCCATCGTTAACAACAAACTTGTTCCACATTCTTCCTTCTTTACAATTCTGCATTACATCTTTAAAATCAGCATCATGCACATATTGATCTTTGATGGTCTCCAAACCAAATATTTTGAAGTCAAGTTGTGAAAGCATAGTATAGCGACGAGACAATGCATCATCAATAACATTTTCTTTTCCCTTCTTGTGTTTAATGACATAAGGGAAAGTCTCAATGAATTCAACCCATTTAGCATGTCTACGATTCAGTTTAGCTTGACTTTTAATATGTTTCAAAGATTCATGATCAGAATGTATAACAAATTCTTTGGTCCATAAATAATGTTGCCATGTTTCTAAAGTCCGAACAAGAGCATATAATTCTTTATCATAAGTAGAATAATTCAGACTAGGCCCACTCAATTTTTCAGAAAAGTATGCAACAGGTTTGCCATCTTGTAATAACACACCTCCTAATCCAATTCCACTAGCATCACATTCAAGCTCAAAAGTCTTATTAAAATCAGGAAGTTGGAGTAAAGGAGCATGTGTCAACTTATCTTTCAATACCGTGAAGGCTTCTTCCTGTGCAGTACCCCAAAGAAAAGGCACATCTTTCTTTGTAAGTTCATTGAGAGGTGCAGCAATGGTGCTGAAATCTCTCACAAAACGCCTATAGAATCCAGCGAGGCCAAGAAAACTCCTCACTTGTGTGACCGTTTTGGGCTGCGGCCAACTCTCAATAGCTTCAATCTTGGCTTTATCAACTTCAATTCCCTGTGGAGTAACAACATAGCCAAGAAAAGATACTCGGTCGGTGCAAAAGGTGCACTTCCCAAGGTTACCAAACAAACGTGCATCATGTATGATAGAGGCAAAGGTGTCCCGTCTTTCGATGAGATGATGGATATCGCTTTGGTGGAAGTCGACTTTGACGATCCGACTACGAACGTGCGAGGACGTCGCGCCTTAGCAATCGCTAAACCAACTCCGAGAGGTTATTGACCACGCCGGAGCACGATCAACCTGACCACGAGGGTCTGTTTCCTGCGAGCAAACGAAGAACAAGCAAGAAACTAAGATTGCAATCTGGATATTGCGAATATAAGATGAAAGCTTTATTGATCAAGGTGGGGTTCTGTGACGCCTTTGTCTGGTCGTTGAACACAAACGAAGTACGCGAAGTTGCAGCAATGGCGAACTTTTAATCTAAACAAAACCCAAAGTCTAAACGATGCCCTAAGGGCTGTATATATGGAGGAAGAGGGGGGAATTTCGTGGCCCTTGGTGGAGGGGTCCGAAATCAACCCTATCTCTTGTTTCCCCACACATACGGACTCTAAAAATAGCCTATACTTATGTATTTCGAAATTACATGGGCCTGGCCCAATAATAAGGTGACGCAGCACCTAAAATAGCCTCGGGACGAAATTTATGAAGTGGCATCTTGTATATTTCGTCCAAGGCTTCATGCACCCATTATGGTGGCTTCAAAGTCCTGAAATCATCACTTGTAACTCCGTTATTGTTCCCCTTGCGCATGCCATCATCTCCATGCTTGTTCTTGCTCCAATGTTCATCCTTCTCCAAGCTAGGCCCTTCATTTGTAAGCAAAACAGTATCCAATTTAGGCAGCATCATATTCTCATGAACATTAGAATCATTACCAAGAAACGAAAGTACCTGGTAATTTAGTTGGCGTGCACGAGCTCTAGTAATTGGTCCAGTATGTATAGCAGCAGGGGCTGTGGGTGTAACAATTGTATTGATGTCCTCATCATCCTCCCCTTCTTGAAATGAAGTCGTCCTCGACGGAAGTTCATCTTCCTCACCCAAATAAGGCTTCAAATCTGCAATGTTAAAAGTGGGACTAACCCCAAAATCTGCAGGCAGCTCAAGTTTATATGCATTATCATTTATTTTCTCTAACACCTTAAAGGGACCATCAGCACGTGGCATTAACTTTGATTTGCGCAAATCAGGAAATCTATCCTTACGCAAATGTAACCAAACAAGATCTCCAGGTGCAAACACAACATGTTTTCTACCCTTATCCCCAGCAAGTTTATATTTAGCATTCATACGCTCAATGTTTTCCTTAGTTAACTCATGCATTTTTAAAATCAATTCAGCACGTTGTTTAGCATCAAAATTAACCTTCTCCGAAGATGGAAGAGGCAACAAATCAATAGGTGCACGAGGTAGGAAACCATACACAACTTCAAAAGGGCACATCTTAGTAGTAGAATGCAATGAACGATTATAAGCAAATTCAACATGAGGCAAGCATTCCTCCCACATTTTCTTATTATTCTTCAAAACAGCCCTAAGCATAGTAGACAACGTTCTATTGACTACTTCAGTTTGTCCATCAGTTTGGGGGTGACAAGTAGTACTAAAAAGCAGTTTAGTCCCCAACTTAGCCCATAAACATCTCCAAAAGTGGCTAAGAAATTTAGTATCACGATCTGAAACAATAGTATTTGGCACACCATGCAAGCGAATAATATCACAAAAGAACAAATCATCAACATTAATAGCATCATCGCTTTTATGACATGGTATAAAGTGTGCCATTTTCGAGAATCTATCCATGACAACAAATATGCTATCCCTCCCCTTCTTTGTTCGAGGTAAACCTAAAACAAAGTCCATAGATATATCCTCCCAAGGAACACTAGGTACAGGCAAAGGCATATATAAACCAGGAGCATTGAGTCGTGACTTAGCTTTTTGACATGTAGTGCAGCGAGCAATAAAACGCTCAACATCCCGTCTCATCTTTGGCCAAAAGAAATGTGTAGCAAGTACGTCCTCCATCTTCTTCACGCCAAAGTGTCCCATTAATCCTCCTCCATGCGCCTCCTGCAACAACAAAAGAAGAACGGAGCTAGCTGGAATGCATAGCTTGTTAGCACGAAACACAAATCCATCATTGACAACAAACTTGTTCCACATTCTTCCTTCTTTACAATTCTGCATTACATCTTTAAAATCAGCATCATGCACATATTGATCTTTGATGGTCTTCAAACCAAATATTTTGAAGTCAAGTTGTGAAAGCATAGTATAGCGACGAGACAATGCATCAGCAATAACATTTTCTTTTCCCTTCTTGTGTTTAATGACATAAGGGAAAGTCTCAATGAATTCAACCCATTTAGCATGTCTACGATTCAGTTTAGCTTGACTTTTAATATGTTTCAAAGATTCATGATCAGAATGTATAACAAATTCTTTGGGCCATAAATAATGTTGCCATGTTTCTAAAGTCCGAACAAGAGCATATAATTCTTTATCATAAGTAGAATAATTCAGACTAGGCCCACTCAATTTTTCAGAAAAGTATGCAACAGGTTTGCCATCTTGTAATAACACACCTCCTAATCCAATTCCACTAGCATCACATTCAAGCTCAAAAGTCTTATTAAAATCAGGAAGTTGGAGTAAAGGAGCATGTGTCAACTTATCTTTCAATACCGTGAAGGCTTCTTCCTGTGCGGTACCCCAAACAAAAGGCATAGCAAACAGATTTGCTGAAATCTAGTTCATCAATATCAGATTTGGTGGCAAATAAACATGCACTTTTCAATTTAATTTCAGAAGCAACACTAGATGGTTTACTATTAGACTTCATTTGTTGCTCAAATTCTTTTGCCACAATCTGATTTTCACTCTTATTCGTCTCCTGTTTTGCTTTATTAGCTCTATTAATATCATCTTTCAAAATGGAATCAGGAGTCATAGGAAGCAAAGTAATATTTTTATCCTTATGAACAAGAGTATAGTGATTGTTTCTACCATGGTGTACAGAATTTTTATCAAATTGCCATGGTCTACCAAGTAATAAGGAACATGCTTGCATAGGTACCACATCACAATCAACATAATCAGCATATGTAGATATACTAAAATGCACACGAACAGTACGTGTTACCTTAACCTTGCCGCTGTTGTTGAACCATTGGATGTAGTAAGGATGTGGATGTGGTCTTGTGGTGAGAGAAAGCTTCTCCACCATCTCCATGCTAGCCAAGTTATTGCAGCTCCCTCCGTCTATGATGACGCGCACAGAACGTTCCTTCACAACTCCCTTGGTATGGAACAAATTGTGCCTCTGATTTTGCTCAGCTTGTGTGACCTGCACACTCAAAACACGTTGAGCAACTAAACATTCATACCTGTCAGCGTCTTCAGGAGCCATGTATTGCGTCTCATGATCAGAATCATCTCCACCATGTTCTTCACGTGTAATAAGAGCCAAAGTCTCCTCATCATAGTCACTAGCGGACTCATATCCACCATCCGCGGTAGCAATCATCACACGCGGAGATTTGCATTCTCTCGCATAATGACCTCCTCCCTTACAACGACGACAAATAATATCACTTGTGTGCCCTGTTGATGCCATGGAAGAAGAAGAACGATGTGCAGGCCCCGCAGGTGCGCTCTTGGCAGATAATGGTGGTTGTGCCTGTTTTCTTGTATCACGGCTGGAGGTGGCACCGGATGGAGGTGCTGGTGCAGTTGAAGTAGAAGATGCACGTGGTGTCCATGATGAAGGTCGGCCCGCAGAAAAGTTAGTTCGCCCCAATGCTTGTCTATCCTGCACTTCACGTTCAGCTTTACAAGCAAGATGGAATAAACGAGTGATATTAGTATACTCCTTATAGTCTAGAATGGTCTGAATCTCTCTATTTAATCCACCCAGAAAACGTGCAAGCATAGCTTCATTCTCCTCAACAATACCACATCTAATCATGCCAGTTTGTAATTCCTGATAATATTCTTCTACAGAATTTTTCCCTTGTCTTAAACGCTGCAATTTTTGAAGCAATTCACGTTGATAATATGGTGGAACCCAACGCGTACGCATAGCAGTTTTCAAAGCAGCCCAAGTAGTTGGAATAGGATATAATCTACAATGTTCAGACCACCATACACATGCAAAACTAGTGAAAGCACAAACGGCAGCAGCAACTCGTCTCTCCTCAGGATATTGTAAACATGTAAATCGTTGTTCAGTTTCTAACTCCCAAGTAAGATATATATCAGGAACATATCTACCCTCAAATGGTGGAATATTCAATTTCAGTTTAGGAATATGGACATCATCTCGTACCTGAGGTGGTGGTGCAGGCCTACCATTACGAATATATACCTGAGGTCGACCTGCTGGTGGTGGTACAGGTGGCTGCACGTAGTGTTGATTTTGATCAACCTCATCCTCATAATGATAGAGGCAAAGGTGTCCCGTCTTTCGATGAGATGGTGGATTTCGCTTTGGTGGAAGTCGACTTTGACGATCCGACTACGAACGTGCGAGGACGTCGCGCCTTAGCAATCGCTAAACCAACTCCGAGAGGTTATTGACCACGCCGGAGCACGATCAACCTGACCACGAAGGTCTGTTTCCTGCGAGCAAACGAAGAACAAGCAAGAAACTAAGATTGCAATCTGGATATTGCGAATATAAGATGGAAGCTTTATTGATCAAGGTGGGGTTCTGTGACGCCTTTGTCTGGTCGTTGAACACAAACGAAGTACGCGAAGTTGCAGCTATGGCGAACTTTTAATCTAAACAAAACCCAAAGTCTAAACGATGCCCTAAGGGCTGTATATATGGAGGAAGAGGGGGGGAATTTCGTGGCCCTTGGTGGAGGGGTCCGAAATCAACCCTATCTCTTGTTTCCCCACACATACGGACTCTAAAAATAGCCTATACTTATGTATTTCGAAATTACATGGGCCTGGCCCAATAATAAGGTGACGCAGCACCTAAAATAGCCTCGGGACGAAATTTATGAAGTGGCATCTTGTATATTTCGTCCAAGGCTTCATGCACCCATTATGGTGGCTTCAAAGTCCTGAAATCATCACTTGTAACTCCGTTCTTGTTTCCCTTGCGCATGCCATTATCTCCATGCTTGTTCTTGCTCCAATGTTCATCCTTCTCCAAGCTAGGCCCTTCATTTGTAAGCAAAACAAATGTATCCAATTTAGGCAGCATCATATTCTCATGAACATTAGAATCATTACCAAGAAACGAAAGTACCTGGTAATTTAGTTGGCGTGCACGAGCTCTAGTAATTGGTCCAGTATGTATAGCAGCAGGGGCTGTGGGTGTAACAATTGTATTGATGTCCTCATCACAAAGTGTCCCATTAATCCTCCTCCATGCGCCTCCTGCAACAACAAAAGACGAACGGAGCTAGCTGGAATGCATAGCTTGTTAGCACGAAACACAAATCCATCATTAACGACAAACTTGTTCCACATTCTTCCTTCTTTGCAATTCTGCATTACATCTTTAAAATCAGCATCATGCACATATTGATCTTTGATGGTCTCCAAACCAAATATTTTGAAGTCAAGTTGTGAAAGCATAGTATAGCGACGAGACAATGCATCAGCAATAACATTTTCTTTTCCCTTCTTGTGTTTAATGACATAAGGGAAAGTCTCAATGAATTCAACCCATTTAGAATGTCTACGATTCAGTTTAGCTTGACTTTTAATATGTTTCAAAGATTCATGATCAGAATGTATAACAAATTCTTTGGGCCATAAATAATGTTGCCATGTTTCTAAAGTCCGAACAAGAGCATATAATTCTTTATCATAAGTAGAATAATTCAGACTAGGCCCACTCAATTTTTCAGAAAAGTATGCAACAGGTTTGCCATCTTGTAATAACACACCTCCTAATCCAATTCCACTAGCATCACATTCAAGCTCAAAAGTCTTATTAAAATCAGGAAGTTGGAGTAAAGGAGCATGTGTCAACTTATCTTTCAATACCGTGAAGGCTTCTTCCTGTGCGGTACCCCAAACAAAAGGCACATCCTTCTTTGTAAGCTCGTTGAGAGGTGCAGCAATGGTGCTGAAATCTCTCACAAAACGCCTATAGAATCCAGCGAGGCCAAGAAAACTCCTCACTTGTGTGACCGTTTCGGGCTGCGGCCAACTCTCAATAGCTTCAATCTTGGCTTTGTCAACTTCAATTCCCTGTGGAGTAACAACATAGCCAAGAAAAGATACTCGGTCGGTGCAAAAGGTGCACTTCCCAAGGTTACCAAACAAACGTGCATCACGTAGAGCAATAAAAACAGCACGTAAATGTTCCAAATGTTCTTCCAAAGATCTGCTATAAATCAGTATGTCATCAAAGTAAACTACCACAAATCGTCCAATGAAAGCACGTAAAACTTCGTTCATTAATCTCATGAAAGTACTAGGTGCATTAGTTAACCCAAAAGGCATGACTAACCACTCATATAATCCAAACTTAGTTTTAAATGCTGTTTTCCATTCATCTCCCAATTTCATACGAATTTGATGGTAGCCGCTACGCAAATCAACTTTGGAGAATATTGTAGAACCACTCAATTCATCAAGCATATCATCTAGCCTAGGAATAGGATGACGATAACGAATAGTAATATTATTAATGCCTCTACAATCAACACACATACGTGATGTACCATCCTTTTTCGGCACTAGAATAATAGGAACAGCACAAGGACTAAGGGATTCGCGTATATAACCTTTGTCGAGAAGCTCTTGTACTTGACGCATAATCTCCTTCGTCTCCTCTGGATTGGTACGGTATGGTGCACGGTTTGGCAGTGAAGCACCGGGAATTAAGTCAATCTGATGCTCAATCCCTCGAATAGGCGGTAATCCCGGTGGCACGTCTTGTGGAAAGACGTCAGCGAACTCCTGCAAAATGTTAGTGACAGCAGGAGGCAAAGAGGAAGGCACGTCCTCGAATGAAAATAATGCCTCTTTGCACACAAAAGCATAGCAAAGAGATTTGCTGAAATCTAGCTCATCAATATCAGATTTGGTGGCAAATAAACATGCACTTTTCAATTTAATTTCAGAAGCAACACTAGATGGTTTATTATTAGGCTTCATTTGTTGCTCAAATTCTTTTGCCACAATCTGATTTTCACTCTTATTCGTCTCCTGTTTTGCTTTATTAGCTCTATTAATATCATCTTTCAAAATGGAATCAGGAGTCATAGGAAGCAAAGTAATATTTTTATCCTTATGAACAAGAGTATAGTGATTGTTTCTACCATGGTGTACAGAATTTTTATCAAATTGCCATGGTCTACCAAGTAATAAGGAACATGCTTGCATAGGTACCACATCACAATCAACATAATCAGCATATGTAGAGATACTAAAATGCACACGAACAGTACGTGTTACCTTAACCTTGACGCTGTTGTTGAACCATTGGATGTAGTAAGGATGTGGATGTGGTCTTGTGGTGAGAGAAAGCTTCTCCACCATCTCCATGCTAGCCAAGTTGTTGCAGCTCCCTCCGTCTATTATGACGCGCACAGAACGTTCCTTCACAACTCCCTTGGTATGGAACAAATTGTGCCTCTGATTTTGCTCAGCTTGTGTGACCTGCACACTCAAAACACGTTGAGCAACTAAACATTCATACCTGTCAGCGTCTTCAGGAGCCATGTATTGCGTCTCATGATCAGAATCATCTCCACCATGTTCTTCACGTGTAATAAGAGCCAATGTCTCCTCATCATAGTCACTAGCGGACTCATATCCACCATCCGCGGTAGCAATCATCACAGGCGGAGATTTGCATTCCCTCGCATAATGACCTCCTCCCTTACAACGACGACAAATAATATCACTTGTGTGCCCTGTTGATGCCATGGAAGAAGAAGAACGCTGTGCAGGCCCCGCAGGTGCGCTCTTGGCAGATAATGGTGGTTGTGCCTGTTTTCTTGTATCACGGCTGGAGGTGGCACCGGATGGAGGTGCTGGTGCAGTTGAAGTAGAAGATGCAGGTGGTGTCCATGATGAAGGTCGGCCTGCAGAAAAGTTAGTTCGCCCCAATGCTTGTCGATCCTGCACTTCACGTTCAGCTTTACAAGCAAGATGGAATAAACAAGTGATATTAGTATACTCCTTATAGTCTAGAATGGTCTGAATCTCTCTATTTAATCCACCCAGAAAACGTGCAAGCACAGCTTCATTCTCCTCAACAATACCATATCTAATCATGCCAGTTTGTAATTCCTGATAATATTCTTCTACAGAATTTTTTCCTTGTCTTAAGCGCTGTAATTTTTGAAGCAATTCACGTTGATAATATGGTGGAACCCAACGCGTACGCATAGCAGTTTTCAAAGCGGCCCAAGTAGTTGGAGTAGGATACAATCTACAATGTTCAGACCACCATACACATGCAAAACTAGTGAAAGCACAAACAGCAGCAGCAACTCGTCTCTCCTCAGGATATTGTAAACATGTAAATCGTTGTTCAATTTCTAACTCCCAAGTAAGATATATATCAGGAACATATCTACCCTCAAATGGTGGAATATTCAATTTCAGTTTAGGAATATGGACATCATCTCGTACCTGAGGTGGTGGTGCAGGCCTACCATTACGAATATATACCTGAGGCCGACCTGCTGGTGGTGGTACAGGTGGCTGCACGTAGTGTTGATTTTGATCAACCTCATCCTCATAATCTCCCACATAATCATCCTCCTCCGCATCAGCAGCAGGAGCCACAGAAGTATCAACAGCAGCACCAACAGTTTGGCCAAACGCAAGAGGAACACGGCTTGCTCGGCGGAGGTCTGCTTCGCGACGTGGAGGTAGTCGTTGTTGTTGTTGTTGGAGAGGTGCGTTAGGTGCAGCGGGTGGTGGTGGTGGAAGACACGCGAGCAATTCATTAAACTTGTTATCGAGCTTTGTTTCGAACGTCTTCTCAAGGCCAATGATCTTCTCCATGGCCTCTTCAAAATTGTTCAGCACATCTTGCACCTGTTCAGTCATCATTTGCTGAAACTTATCATGAAGCTCCTTGTTCGATAAATTCTCCTAGTCAATCTCGTCGGCTTGTGATCCTGGCATGGTTAGAAGCAATAGAAACACACAAGAATATGATCCTACAGACTACGAACAAGTGGTGGTGGTGGGTGTCACAAATCCGTCAAGCAAATCTCAAATTCTTACCAGTTCTTACCCAACAGCAGGCGGTGATCGGCAACCGTTGTAGTCAAAAACTCTCAAAGCTTGGATAGAGCGATTACCAGGGAGAGTTAAACGCACGACGTAGATGTATGTGGAGCTGGGAAGGCTTATAATATGGTAGCAAAAAGGGTCAACAATAATCAATTCAGAGATGCAAAGTTGAATAAACGCTCAACGACGGTACTGTGCTGGTCCTAGGCTAGACTGTGCTAGAGACGCGAGCCTAGAACACTAACAAAATCACGGCGCGGCACGTAAACAAGGCAAAAGCACACTCTGAATTTTTTTTCGCTCTTTTTTTTTGCGCTCTTTTTTTTTGCGCTGCTTTTTTTTTGCGAAAAATCACTATAATGGCGAGTGTCTCAAAACTCTTCCTAGCTCAAACTAACAGGATGGGCACGAAATTTTTTCGACCAATTTTTTGTTTTCGACTGCCCGGACCCAAAAACTGGAAACGGGTCAAAAAAAACTTCCTATAATGGCACCTGTCTCAAAACACTCAGAAACACCTAAAAATAGGATAGCCAGAAATTTTTTCAAAAAATGCGTTTTCGAAAAATTTTGGGCCTAAACGGAGCGTGGCTACCCGACTCCGGCAAGGAAACACGAATCGGAATCTAGATGGATCCCGAAAACAAACCTAATAAGCAAAGAACTCGGATTGGTGGTGGATATATGGTGGTGGTATATGGCAGCGGTGGTGGTAGCGGTGGTAGTATATGGATATGGATCGGTGGTGGTATATGGACACGGATTGGTGGTGGTATATGGATACGGATTCGGTGCGGTGGTGGTAGATGGCAGGGGCGATGATGATGGTGCGGCGGCGGCGTGACAACTTATGACCAGAACTCGAAACTCTAAAAGACTAGACTCTAAGACCAGCAACTAGACACGACGATGCAACCGCAAATTCAACAAAGCAAAACCCTAAAAAGATTATGCAAGGCTCAGATTGGTTCGGATATGATGAACTAACCCTAATTTTTTTTGTGGCTTTTTCGTGGACTATAGGTATGAAGAACAGACTCGATCTAAACTACGAAAAACTGTAAAATCTCACCGAACAACCTGGAAATCTGATACCACTTGATAGAGGCGAGGGTGTCCCGATCTTTCGATGAGATGATAACTATCGATTTGGTGGAGACGACTTTGACGATCCGACTACAAACGTGCACGACGTTGCGCCTTAGCAATCGCTAAACCAATCTCCTGAGGTTACTGACGATGCCGGAAGCACGGTCATCCTGACCACGAAGGTCTATTCCTGCAAGCAATCGAAGAACGAGCAAGAATATGATAAAGCAATTTGAATATTGCAAATATATATGAGGTATTGATAATGATGGGGATCCGGAAGCGGTCTTGGTCTGGTCGTTGGACACAAACGAAGTACACGAAGTTGCAATGGCTAACTTTTAACTAAACCAATCCCAAAGTCTAAACGATGCCCTAAGGGCTGTATATATGGAGGAAGGGGGGGGGAATTTCGTGGCCCTTGGTGGAGGGGTCCGAAATCAACCCTATCTCTTGTTTCCCCACACATACGGACTCTAAATGATAGAGGCAAAGGTGTCCCGTCTTTCGATGAGATGGTGGATTTCGCTTTGGTGGAAGTCGACTTTGACGATCCGACTACGAACGTGCGAGGACGTCGCGCCTTAGCAATCGCTAAACCAACTCCGAGAGGTTATTGACCACGCCGGAGCACGATCAACCTGACCACGAGGGTCTGTTTCCTGCGAGCAAACGAAGAACAAGCAAGAAACTAAGTTTGCAATCTGGATATTGCGAATATAAGATGAAAGCTTTATTGATCAAGGTGGGGTTCTGTGACGCCTTTGTCTGGTCGTTGAACACAAACGAAGTACGCGAAGTTGCAGCTATGGTGAACTTTTAATCTAAACAAAACCCAAAGTCTGAACGATGCCCTAAGGGCTGTATATATGGAGGAAGAGGGGGGAATTTCGTGGCCCTTGGTGGAGGAGTCGACCTGCTGGTGGTCGCGAAGCAGACCTCCGCCGAGCAGACCTCCGCCGAGCAAGCCGTGTTCCTTTTGCGTTTGGCCAAACTGTTGGTGCTGCTGTTGATAGTTCTGTGGCTCCTGCTGCTGATGCGGAGGAGGATGATTATGTGGGAGATTATGAGGATGAGGTTGATCAAAATCAACACTACGTGCAGCCACCTGTACCACCACCAGCAGGTCGGCCTCAGGTATATATTCGTAATGGTAGGCCTGCACCACCACCTCAGGTACGAGATGATGTCCATATTCCTAAACTGAAATTGAATATTCCACCATTTGAGGGTAGATATGTTCCTGATATATATCTTACTTGGGAGTTAGAAACTGAACAACGATTTACATGTTTACAATATCCTGAGGAGAGACGAGTTGCTGCTGCCGTTTGTGCTTTCACTAGTTTTGCATGTGTATGGTGGTCTGAACATTGTAGATTATATCCTATTCCAACTACTTGGGCTGCTTTGAAAACTGCTATGCGTACGCGTTGGGTTCCACCATATTATCAACGTGAATTGCTTCAAAAATTGCAGCGTTTAAGACAAGGGAAAAATTCTGTAGAAGAATATTATCAGGAATTACAAACTGGCATGATTAGATGTGGTATTGTTGAGGAGAATGAAGCTATGCTTGCACGTTTTCTGGGTGGATTAAATAGAGAGATTCAGACCATTCTAGACTATAAGGAGTATACTAATATCACTCGTTTATTCCATCTTGCTTGTAAAGCTGAACGTGAAGTGCAGGATAGACAAGCATTGGGGCGAACTAACTTTTCTGCGGGCCGACCTTCATCATGGACACCACGTGCATCTTCTACTTCAACTGCACCAGCACCTCCATCCGGTGCCACCTCCAGCCGTGATACAAGAAAACAGGCACAACCACCATTATCTGCCAAGAGCGCACCTGCGGGGCCTGCACATCGTTCTTCTTCTTCCATGGCATCAACAGGGCACACAAGTGATATTATTTGTCGTCGTTGTAAGGGAGGAGGTCATTATGCGAGAGAATGCAAATCTCCGCGTGTGATGATTGCTACCGCGGATGGTGGATATGAGTCCGCTAGTGACTATGATGAGGAGACTTTGGCTCTTATTACACGTGAAGAACATGGTGGAGATGATTCTGATCATGAGACGCAATACATGGCTCCTGAAGACGCTGACAGGTATGAATGTTTAGTTGCTCAACGTGTTTTGAGTGTGCAGGTCACACAAGCTGAGCAAAATCAGAGGCACAATTTGTTCCATACCAAGGGAGTTGTGAAGGAACGTTCTGTGCGCGTCATCATAGACGGAGGGAGCTGCAACAACTTGGCTAGCATGGAGATGGTGGAGAAGCTTTCTCTCACCACAAGACCACATCCACATCCTTACTACATCCAATGGTTCAACAACAGCGGCAAGGTTAAGGTAACACGTACTGTTCGTGTGCATTTTCGTATCTCTACATATGCTGATTATGTTGATTGTGATGTGGTACCCATGCAAGCATGTTCCTTATTACTTGGTAGACCATGGCAATTTGATAAAAATTCTGTACACCATGGTAGAAACAATCAATATACTCTTGTTCATAAGGATAAAAATATTACTTTGCTTCCTATGACTCCTGATTCCATTTTGAAAGATGATATTAATAGAGCTAATAAAGCAAAACAGGAGATGAATAAGAGTGAAAATCAGATTGTGGCAAAAGAATTTGAGCAACAAATGAAGCCTAATAATAAACCATCTAGTGTTGCTTCTGAAATTAAATTGAAAAGTGCATGTTTATTTGCCACCAAATCTGATATTGATGAGCTAGATTTCAGCAAATCTGTTTGCTATGCTTTTGTGTGCAAAGAGGCATTATTTTCATTCGAGGACGTGCCTTCCTCTTTGCCTCCTGCTGTCACTAACATTTTGCAGGAGTTCGCTGACGTCTTTCCACAAGACGTGCCACTGGGATTACCGCCTATTCGAGGGATTGAGCATCAAATTGATTTAATTCCCGGTGCTTCACTGCCAAACCGTGCACCATACCGTACCAATCCAGAGGAGACGAAGGAGATTATGCGTCAAGTACAAGAGCTTCTCGACAAAGGTTATATACGCGAATCCCTTAGTCCTTGTGCTGTTCCTATTATTCTAGTGCCGAAAAAGGATGGTACATCACGTATGTGTGTTGATTGTAGAGGCATCAATAATATTACTATTCGTTATTGTCATCCTATTCCTAGGCTAGATGATATGCTTGATGAATTGATTGGCTCTACAATATTCTCCGAAGTTGATTTGCGTAGTGGATACCATCAAATTCGTATGAAATTGGGAGATGAATGGAAAACAGCATTTAAAACTAAGTTTGGATTGTATGAGTGGTTAGTCATGCCTTTTGGGTTAACTAATGCGCCTAGTACTTTCATGAGACTAATGAACGAAGTTTTACGTGCTTTCATTGGATGATTTGTGGTAGTCTATTTTGATGATATACTGATTTATAGCAGATCTTTGGAAGAGCATTTGGAACATTTACGTGCTGTTTTTATTGCTCTACGTGATGCACGTTTGTTTGGTAACCTTGGGAAGTGCACCTTTTGCACCGACCGAGTATCTTTTCTTGGCTATGTTATTACTCCACAGGGAATTGAAGTTGACAAAGCCAAGATTGAAGCTATTGAGAGTTGGCCGCAGCCCAAAACGGTCACACAAGTGAGGAGTTTTCTTGGCCTCGCTGGATTCTATAGGCGTTTTGTGAGAGATTTCAGCACCATTGCTGCACCTCTCAACGAGCTTACAAAGAAGGATGTGCCTTTTGTTTGGGGTACCGCACAGGAAGAAGCCTTCACGGTATTGAAAGATAAGTTGACACATGCTCCTTTACTCCAACTTCCTGATTTTAATAAGACTTTTGAGCTTGAATGTGATGCTAGTGGAATTGGATTAGGAGGTGTGTTATTACAAGATGGCAAACCTGTTGCATACTTTTCTGAAAAATTGAGTGGGCCTAGTCTGAATTATTCTACTTATGATATAGAATTATATGCTCTTGTTCGGACTTTAGAAACATGGCAACATTATTTATGGCCCAAAGAATTTGTTATACATTCTGATCATGAATCTTTGAAACATATTAAAAGTCAAGCTAAACTGAATCGTAGACATGCTAAATGGGTTGAATTCATTGAGACTTTTCCTTATGTCATTAAACACAAGAAGGGAAAAGAAAATGTTATTGCTGATGCATTGTCTCGCCGCTATACTATGCTTTCACAACTTGACTTCAAAATATTTGGTTTGGAGACCATCAAAGATCAATATGTGCATGATGCTGATTTTAAAGATGTAATGCAGAATTGTAAAGAAGGAAGAATGTGGAACAAGTTCGTCGTTAACGATGGATTTGTGTTTCGTGCTAACAAGCTATGCATTCCAGCTAGCTCCGTTCGTCTTTTGTTGTTGCAGGAGGACGTACTTGCTACACATTTCTTTTGGCCAAAGATGAGACGGGATGTTGAGCGTTTTATTGCTCGATGCACTACATGTCAAAAAGCTAAGTCACGACTCAATCCTCATGGTTTATATATGCCTTTGCCTGTACCTAGTGTTCCTTGGGAGGATATATCTATGGACTTTGTTTTAGGTTTACCTCGAACAAAGAAGGGGAGGGATAGCGTATTTGTTGTCGTGGATAGATTCTCGAAAATGGCACACTTTATACCATGTCATAAAAGCGATGATGCTGTTAATGTTGCTGATTTGTTCTTTCGTGAAATTATTCGCTTGCATGGTGTGCCAAATACTATTGTTTCAGATCGTGATACTAAATTTCTTAGCCACTTTTGGAGATGTTTATGGGCTAAGTTGGGGACTAAACTGCTTTTTAGTACTACTTGTCACCCCCAAACTGATGGACAAACTGAAGTAGTCAATAGAACGTTGTCTACTATGCTTAGGGCTGTTTTGAAGAATAATAAGAAAATGTGGGAGGAATGCTTGCCTCATATTGAATTTGCTTATAATCGTTCATTGCATTCTACTACTAAGATGTACCCTTTTGAAGTTGTGTATGGTTTCCTACCTCGTGCACCTATTGATTTGTTGCCTCTTCCATCTTCGGAGAAGGTTAATTTTGATGCTAAACAACGTGCTGAATTGATTTTAAAAATTCATGAGTTAACTAAGGAAAACATTGAGCGTATGAATGCTAAATATAAACTTGCTGGAGATAAGGGTAGAAAACATGTTGTGTTTGCACCTGGAGATCTTGTTTGGTTACATTTGCGTAAGGATAGATTTCCTAATTTGCGCAAATCAAAGCTAATGCCACGTGCTGATGGTCCCTTTAAGGTGTTAGAGAAAATAAATGATAATGCATATAAACTTGAGCTGCCTGCAGATTTTGGGGTTAGTCCCACTTTTAACATTGCAGATTTGAAGCCGTATTTGGGTGAGGAAGATGGACTTCCGTCGAGGACGACTTCATTTCAAGAAGGGGAGGATGATGAGGACATGACTACCTTGGATATGACCAAAAATATTGCATATATGCATATTTATCAGGTGATTTCTAGTGCAAACTATTCAATAATCTATTTATGTTATCCAGAACAAAAATACTTCACACACTTCTGTGTTTTGTCTAATTGCAGGTGTATGGGACATTTGTACAATCCACATATGAAGATAAGGAAGAAAGAGATGTTTATTTGCTGTCCAAAAAGTTCTCTCACGTCACTTTTGGCCCAAGAGAAGATAGAGTCCAAGTCTCTCACGTTCTGGATTCAGATTCGGACTGCACAGACATACCTGACTCAAAACGGACACAAGTTTTTCATACGGACTCCGAATTGGGTGATTCTTTTTTTGTTGGAAACTAGATTTCGTGCACTTTCCAACCCAATTGGAATCACCTTCAAATTCGTCCGGAGCGTTGAGTTGTGGACGAAACAATCTGATGCTGCAGCAGAATCCGAGTCAAACTACAAGTCCAAAGGTGTTACATCACCTCCACTTGGGCCCATTGGCCTTGTACGACCTAGATTTAGTTTTAGGCTGCCTTGGGACGTCCTCCCACCTCCTTGGCCGCCACCCCTTGCTCCTATATAAGTAGATCCATCTAGTAGCTTTTCCTGGGGATTTGTTTAGTTAAAAGTTAGCCATTGCAACTTCGTGTACTTCGTTTGTGTCCAACGACCAGACCAAGACCGCTTACGGATCCCCACCATTATCAATACCTCATATATATTTGCAATATTCAGATTGCTTTATCATATTCTTGCTCGTTCTTCAGTTGCTTGCAGGAATAGACCTTCGTGGTCAGGCTGACCGTGCTTCCGGCATCATCAGTAACCTCAGGAGATTGGTTTAGCGATTGCTAAGGCGCAACGTCGTGCACGTTTGTAGTTGGATCGTCAAAGTCGTCTCCACCAAATCGATAGTTATCATCTCATCGAAAGATCGGGACACCCTCGCCTCGATGATGAGGACATGACTACCTTGGATATGACCAAAAATATTGCATATATGCATATTTGTCAGGTGATT
Organism: Triticum aestivum; assembly: GCF_018294505.1. Lineage (NCBI taxonomy): Eukaryota > Viridiplantae > Streptophyta > Magnoliopsida > Poales > Poaceae > Triticum > Triticum aestivum. The sequence goes on along the minus strand of NC_057806.1, from coordinate 250,589,528 downwards.
TCTAGTGCAAACTATTCAATAATCTATTTGTGTTATCCAGAACAAAAATACTTCACACACTTTTGTGTTTTGTCTAATTGCAGGTGTATGGGACATTTGTACAATCCACATATGAAGATAAGGAAGAAAGAGATGTTTATTTGCTGTCCAAAAAGTTCTCTCACGTCACTTTTGGCCCAAGAGAAGATAGAGTCCAAGTCTCTCACGTTCTGGATTCAGATTCGGACTGCACAGACATACCTGACTCAAAACGCACACAAGTTTTTCATACGGACTCCGAATTGGGTGATTCTTTTTTTGTTGGAAACTAGATTTCGTGCACTTTCCAACCCAATTGGAATCACCTTCAAATTCGTCCGGAGCGTTGAGTTGTGGACGAAACAATCTGATGCTGCAGCAGAATCCGAGTCAAACTACAAGTCCAAAGGTGTTACATCACTTCCTTGGCCGCCACCCCATTGGCTTTGTACGACCTAGATTTAGTTTTAGGCTGCCTTGGGACGTCCTCCCACCTCCTTGGCCGCCACCCCTTGCTCCTATATAAGTAGATCCATCTAGTAGCTTTTCCTTGGGATTTGTTTAGTTAAAAGTTAGCCATTGCAACTTCGTGTACTTCGTTTGTGTCCAACGACCAGACCAAGACCGCTTACGGATCCCCACCATTATCAATACCTCATATATATTTGCAATATTCAGATTGCTTTATCATATTCTTGCTCGTTCTTCGATTGCTTGCAGGAATAGACCTTCGTGGTCAGGCTGACCGTGCTTCCGGCATCGTCAGTAACCTCAGGAGATTGGTTTAGCGATTGCTAAGGCGCAACGTCGTGCACGTTTGTAGTCGGATCGTCAAAGTCGTCTCCACCAAATCGATAGTTATCATCTCATCGAAAGATCGGGACACCCTCGCCTCTATCAAGTGGTATCAGTTTTCAGGTTGCTCGGTGAGAATTTCCAGTTTTCCTAGATTAGATTTATTTTCTTACCTATTGTCCAAGAAAAAGCCACACACAAAAAAAGTTAGATCTGTTCATCCTTTATCCAAGCCAGTCTGAGCCTTTGCAATTTTCTATTCATTGCTTGCATAGTTGAATTATCGGTTGCATCGTCGTGTCAGTTGCTGGTCTTAGTGTCTAGTTCCTTTAGAGTTTCGAGTTCTGTTCACATTAGTCACGCAGCCGCTGCATCATTATCCCATCCGCTGTCCACCATCACATCCACCAATTTCCACCATGTGCTACGCAGTGTTTATTGTCATAATCATAGTTGAGGTCACTCACATCTTCGCCTGATCGAATCTGCATCTTATCTAGTTTGTCTTGGAAAGAGGAAGAAAAAGAATATAAAGAAAAAAAAGAGAGAAAAAAGGAAAGAAAAAAAGAAAAAGAGGGAGAAGAAAAACAAAAAAAAAGCGTGAGAAAAAAAAGAGAGAAGAAAAAAAAATTGGATCTATCTAGAATCAATCTCGTACCTGAATTCGGATTGGAATCTGTTTTGCGCACTGTTCAGTAAAACAGGTGTATCTTCCTCATACAAAGTCCGTTTTGGCTCCGTGAGTACTCATATTGAAGATAGCGACGAGCCGCATCTAAATAGTTGCAGAAACTAGTTCAATATTTGACACCTCAAAATCGGCTTCTAAATAGGTCTTTTTGCCCTCCGAAATTCGTGAACACAGCTTGTTCCAATTTTTTAGGCCAGTTTTAGAATTCTTTGACTCCTCATATCAACTCGGAATTGAGTGATTCTTTTTGCATTGGAAAGCTTGAGTTAGTAGCATTCTTTGAAAGAATTTATCAGAAAATTGTCTCAAACTTTTCAAGAGGAAAGTTGGAGAGAGAGTTGTTGTATATCCTGCTTGGCAGTTGTTTTTCATCATTATCTTCACTGCCGTTGTGATCTTCACTTATATCTTGCTGTCAAGAGCTACTTAGTATCCTTCATTGATGCTAGTTGTGCTACGCCGTGACCTTATTAGTGTTCTAGGCTCGCGTCTCTAGTCCGGTCTAGCCTAGGACCAGCACAGTACCGTCGTTGAGCGTTTATTCAACATTGCATCTTTGAATTGATTATTGCTAATCTTTTACTACCATATATAGCCAACCCAGCTCCACATATTTTTACACCGTGTATACGTACGCTCCCCTGGCAATCGCTTTACTCAATATTCGGAGTTACTTGACACCGCTGGTTGCCGATCACCGCCTGCTGCATGGTAAGAACTTGTAAGACATTGATATTTGCTTTACTGTGAGCGTTTTACCACCATATCCTAGTAGTTATAGGAACATTATTTTTGGGTTTTGTTTCTTGTTCTACTAATCATGACAGGATCCAAAGTCAATTCATGGGCTTTGTCGATCGCGGGAGACGTGCCACCACCTTTGCAAATACCACAACCGTCACGAGAGGTGCACAAACATCCAAATGCACATGATCAGGTTAATGTATCTATACCACCATTTAATGGCCGTTTAAAACCTGCTTTATATATTGAATGGGAGTTCGACATAAAAAATATATTTGCTTCCCATAATTTCGATGAACATAAAAAGGTTAAGGTTGCGGTTGGTTCTTTCACTGGTTATGCTTTGGTTTGGTGGAGTGAATATTGTCGGTTACACCCTGATTATATACCTACTACTTGGGATGATTTAAAACTTGCCATGCGACATACTTTCGTCCCTGCTTATTATACTCGTGACATGATTAAGAAGTTGCAACACTTAAAACAAGGTAGTGAAACTGTAACAAAATATTATGATGATTTACAAACTACCTTGTTGCATTCCTCTTTACAAGAAAGTGAAGATGATTTTATGGATAGATTTTGGGGAGGATTAAACCGTGATATTCAAGAGATACTAATTCATGAAGAGTGTTATCCTATGGACCATTTGTTTCATCTTGCTTGCAAAGCTGAACAGGAAATAAAACGACGTGTTGGCCACGAGAAGAACAAGCGCACGGTGCACATTCCAAGAGTTGATATGATTGTTCCTTCAACTACTAGGCATACTATGACAACCACATCCGTTGTTGTCAGGACTACATCACCTCCACCATGTGACCCACATCGCCCCCGAGAGTGGCTACATCATCTGAGTTGATCATAAGAGGTAATGACAAAGGTACTGATCTTCCATCTCTACATGAGAATGATGAATGCCTTGTCAATTTGAATGCACCATCTGATGAGCTACCCACTACTTTGATCACACCACCTATTTTAGAGGACTACGTTGATAATTTGACTTTGCCATGTGATCAAACAACTGAAATACCAACAATTTTGAGTGCACCCATTGAATTAACTATTGATGCAAAAGAACCAATGTTTAATCATTTTGATATGACCTCTAATCTTGGTGATGATTCTGTGTTGAATGACTTATTGCATGTTTGCTTATTTAAGCATGTTGTAGCATGTAAATTTGATGCAAGTAAGGTTTATTCACCAATGTTGGGATGGTTTAATGATGAACATTGTCAATCTTTTGAAATGAATAAGAGCTTCACTTATATGTGCAAACTGAGTTGCAATATTTTCATGCCTTCTACTTCTTGTGCTAATTTTTTGGCTTTAGATTTTATGAACTATGCAAGTTACTCATCTATTCATGTGCCATATATGCAAAAATCAAGGGAAGTAAAAATGGATGACATATACATATACAACATGTACACCTTGTCTCTTTTGTTAGCCACATTTCAGATTAACCAACGCCGAGGACGGCTTTATTTTCAAGAAGGGGAGGATGATGAGGACATGACTACCTTGGATATGACCAAAAATATTGCATATATGCATATTTGTCAGGTGATTTCTAGTGCAAACTATTCAATAATCTATTTATGTTATCCAGAACAAAAATACTTCACACACTTTTGTGTTTTGTCTAATTGCAGGTGTATGGGACATTTGTACAATCCACATATGAAGATAAGGAAGAAAGAGATGTTTATTTGCTGTCCAAAAAGTTCTCTCACGTCACTTTTGGCCCAAGAGAAGATAGAGTCCAAGTCTCTCACGTTCTGGATTCAGATTCAGACTGCACAGACACACCTGACTCAAAACGGACACAAGTTTTTCATACGGACTCCGAATTGGGTGATTTTTTTTGTTGGAAACTAGATTTCGTGCACTTTCCAACCCAATTGGAATCACCTTCAAATTCGTCCGGAGCGTTGAGTTGTGGACGAAACAATCTGATGCTGCAGCAGAATCCGAGTCAAACTACAAGTCCAAGGTGTTACATCACCTCCACTTGGGCCCATTGGCCTTGTACGACCTAGATTTAGTTTTAGGCTGCCTTGGGACGTCCTCCCACCTCCTTGGCCGCCACCCCTTGCTCCTATATAAGTAGATCCATCTAGTAGCTTTTCCTTGGGATTTGTTTAGTTAAAAGTTAGCCATTGCAACTTCGTGTACTTCGTTTGTGTCCAACGACCAGACCAAGACCGCTTACGGATCCCCACCTTTATCAATACTTCATATATACTCGCAATATTCAGATTGCTTTTATCATATTCTTGCTTGTTCTTCGATTGCTTGCAGGAATAGACCTTCGTGGTCAGGTTGATTGTGCTCCAGCGTGGTCAATAACCTTTCGGAGTTGGTTTAGCGATTGCTAAGGCGCAATGTCGTGCACGTTTGTAGTTGGATCGTCAAAGTCATCTTCACCAAATCGATAGTTATCATCTCATCGAAAGATCGGGACACCCCCGTCTCTATCACTAAGGGATTCGCGTATATAACCTTTGTCGAGAAGCTCTTGTACTTGATGCATAATCTCCTTCGTCTCCTCTGGATTGGTACGGTATGGTGCACGGTTTGGCAGTGAAGCACCGGGAATTAAGTCAATCTGATGCTCAATCCCTCGAATAGGCGGTAATCCCGGTGGCACGTCTTGTGGAAAAACGTCAGCGAACTCCTGCAAAATGTTAGTGACAGCAGGAGGCAAAGAGGAAGGCACGTCCTCGAATGAAAATAATGCCTCTTTGCACACAAAAGCATAGCAAACAGATTTGCTGAAATCTAGCTCATCAATATCAGATTTGGTGGCAAATAAACATGCACTTTTCAATTTAATTTCAGAAGCAACACTAGATGGTTTATTATTAGGCTTCATTTGTTGCTCAAATTCTTTTGCCACAATCTGATTTTCGCTCTTATTCTTCTCCTGTTTTGCTTTATTAGCTCTATTAATATCATCTTTCAAAATGGAATCAGGAGTCATAGGAAGCAAAGTAATATTTTTATCCTTATGAACAAGAGTATAGTGATTGTTTCTACCATGGTGTACAGAATTTTTATCAAATTGCCATGGTCTACCAAGTAATAAGGAACATGCTTGCATAGGTACCACATCACAATCAACATAATCAGCATATGTAGAGATACTAAAATGCACACGAACAGTATGTGTTACCTTAACCTTGCCGCTGTTGTTGAACCATTGGATGTAGTAAGGATGTGGATGTGGTCTTGTGGTGAGAGAAAGCTTCTCCACCATCTCCATGCTAGCCAAGTTGTTGCAGCTCCCTCTGTCTATTATGACGCGCACAGAACGTTCCTTCACAACTCCCTTGGTATGGAACAAATTGTGCCTCTGATTTTGCTCAGCTTGTGTGATCTGCACACTCAAAACACGTTGAGCAACTAAACATTCATACCTGTCAGCGTCTTCAGGAGCCATGTATTGCGTCTCATGATCAGAATCATCTCCACCATGTTCTTCACGTGTAATAAGAGCCAAAGTCTCCTCATCATAGTCACTAGCAGACTCATATCCATCATCCGTGGTAGCAATCATCACACGTGGAGATTTGCATTCTCTCGCATAATGACCTCCTCCCTTACAACGACGACAAATAATATCACTTGTGTGCCCTGTTGATGCCATGGAAGAAGAAGAACACTGTGCAGGCCCCGCAGGTGCGCTCTTGGCAGATAATGGTGGTTGTGCCTGTTTTCTTGTATCACGGCTGGAGGTGGCACCGGATGGAGGTGCTGGTGCAGTTGAAGTAGAAGATGCACGTGGTGTCCATGATGAAGGCCGGCCTGCAGAAAAGTTAGTTCGCGCCAATGCTTGTCGATCCTGCACTTCACGTTCAGCTTTACAAGCAAGATGGAATAAACGAGTGATATTAGTATACTCCTTATAGTCTAGAATGGTCTGAATCTCTCTATTTAATCCACTCGGAAAACGTGCAAGCATAGCTTCATTCTCCTCAACAATACCACATCGAATCATGCCAGTTTGTAATTCCTGATAATATTCTTCTACAGAATTTTTTCCTAGTCTTAAACGCTGCAATTTTTGAAGCAATTCACGTTGATAATATGGTGGAACCCAACGCGTACGCATAGCGGTTTTCAAAGCAGCCCAAGTAGTTGGAATAGGATATAATCTACAATGTGCAGACCACCAGACACATGCAAAACTAGTGAAAGCACAAACAGCAGCAGCAACCCGTCTCTCCTCGGGATATTGTAAACATGTAAAACGTTGTTCAGTTTCTAATTCCCAAGTAAGATATATATCAGGAACATATCTACCCTCAAATGGTGGAATATTCAATTTCAGTTTAGGAATATGGACATCATCTCGTACCTGAGGTGGTGGTGCAGGCCTACCATTACGAATATATACCTGAGGTCGACCTGCTGGTGGTGGTGCTGGTGGTTGCACGTAGTTCTGATTTTGAGCAACCTCATCCTCGTAATCTCCCACATAATCATCCTCCTCCGCATCAGCAGCAGGAGCCACAGAAGTATCAACAGCAGCACCAATAGTTTGGCCAAACGCAAGAGGAACACGGCTCGCTCGGCGGAGGTCTATTTCGCGACGTGGAGGTAGTCGTTGTTGTTGTTGTTGGAGAGGTGCGTTAGGTGCAGGGGGTGGTGGTGGTGGAAGACGCGCGAGCAATTCATTAAACTTGTTATCGAGCTTTGTTTCGAACGTCTTCTCCATGCCATCTATCTTCTCCATGGCCTCTTCAAATCTGTTTAGCACGTCTTGCACCTGTTCACTCATCATTTGCTGAAATTTATCATGCAAATCCTTATTCGTCATGTTCTCCCAGTCAGTCTCGTCGGCTTGTGATCCTGGCATGGTTAGCAGCAATAGAAACACACAAGAATATGATCCTACAGACAACTAACAAGAGGTGGTGGTGGGTGTCACAAATCCGTCAAGCAAATCTCAAATTTTTACCAGTTCTTACCCAGCAGCAGGCGGTGATCGGCAACCGTTGTAGTCAAAAACTCTCAAAGCTTGGATAGAGCGATTTCCAGGGAGAGTCAAACGCACGACGTAGATGTATGTGGAGCTGGGAAGGCTTATAATATGGTAGCAAAAAGGGTCAGCAATAATCAATTCAGAGATGCAAAGTTGAATAAACGCTCAACGACGGTACTGTGCTGGTCCTAGGCTAGACTGTGCTAGAGACGCGAGCCTAGAACACCAACAAAATCACGGCGCGGCACGTAAA
>NC_057806.1:250580847-250581985 GCF_018294505.1 Triticum aestivum | reverse complement strand
ACTATAATGGCGAGTGTCTCAAAACTCGTCCTAGCTCAAACTGACAGGATGGGCACGAAAATTTTTTCGACCAATTTTTTTTGACTGCCCGGACCCAAAAACTGGAAACGGGTCAAAAAAAAACTTCCTATAATGGCACCTGTCTCAAAACACTCAGAAACACCTAAAAATAGGATAGCCAGAAATTTTTTCGAAAAATGCGTTTTCGAAAATTTTTGGGCCTAAACGGAGCGTGGTTTCCCGACTCTTCTTTTTTTTTCCGAAACCTACTTCGGCAAGGAAACACGAATCGGAATCTAGATGGATCTCGAAAACAAACCTAATATGACAAGAACTCGGATTGGTGGTGGATATATGGTGGTAGATGGCAGCGGTGGTGGTATATGACAGCTGTGGTGGTATATGGATACGGATTCGAAGCGGTGGTGGATAAGCGGTGGTGGTAGATGGCAGGGGTGATGACGATGGTGCGGCGGCGGCGTGACAACTTATGACCAAAACTCGAAACTCTAAAAGACTAGACTCTAAGACCAGCAACTAGACACGACGATGCAACCGCAAATTCAACAAAGCAAAACCCTAAAAAGATTATGCAAAGGCTCAGGTTGGTTCGGATATGATGAACTACCCCTAAATTTTTTTTGTGGCTTTTTCTGGACTATAGGTATGAAGAACAGACTCGATCTAAACTACGAAAAACTGTAAAATCTCACCGAGCAACCTGGAAATCTGATACCACTTGATAGAGGCAAAGGTGTCCCGTCTTTCGATGAGATGATGGATATCGCTTTGGTGGAAGTCGACTTTGACGATCCGACTACGAACGTGCGAGGACGTCGCGCCTTAGCAATCGCTAAACCAACTCTGAGAGGTTATTGACCACGCCAGAGCACGATCAACCTGACCACGAGGGTCTGTTTCCTACAAGCAAACGAAGAACAAGAAAGAAACTAAGATTGCAATCTGGATATTGCGAATATAAGATGAAAGCTTTATTGATCAAGGTGGGGTTCTGTGACGCCTTTGTCTGGTCGTTGAACACAAACGAAGTACGCGAAGTTGCAGCTATGGCTCCAGGCCAGGCCCATGTAATTTCGAAGCTGCCTAGACTTTGGGTTTTGTTTAGATTAAAAGTTCG
>NC_057806.1:250557298-250580837 GCF_018294505.1 Triticum aestivum | reverse complement strand
TCCCCCTCTCTTCCTCCATATATACAGCCCTTAGGGCACCGTTTAGACTTTGGGTTTTGTTTAGATTAAAAGTTCGCCATAGCTGCAACTTCGCGTACTTCGTTTGTGTTCAACGACCAGACAAAGGCGTCACAGAACCCCACCTTGATCAATAAAGCTTTCATCTTATATTCGCAATATCCAGATTGTAATCTCAGTTTCTTGCTTGTTCTTCGTTTGCTCGCAGGAAACAGACCCTCGTGGTCAGGTTGATCGTGCTCCGGCGTGGTCAATAACCTCTCGGAGTTGGTTTAGCGATTGCTAAGGCGCGACGTCCTCGCACGTTCGTAGTCGGATCGTCAAAGTCGACTTCCAGCAAAGCGATATCCATCATCTCATCGAAAGACGGGACACCTTTGCCTCTATCAGCATGTGTCAACTTATCTTTTAATACCGAGAAGGCTTCTTCCTGTGCGGTACCCCAAATAAAAGGCACATCTTTCTTTGTAAGCTCATTAAGAGGTGCAGCAATGGTGCTGAAATCTCTCACAAAACGCCTATAGAATCCAGCGAGGCCAAGAAAACTCCTCACTTGTGTGATCGTTTTGGGCTGCGGCCAACTCTCAATAGCTTCAATCTTGGCTTTATCAACTTCAATTCCCTGTGGAGTAACAACATAACCTGATGAGGACATCAATACAATTGTTACACCCACAGCCCCTGCTGCTATACATACTGGACCAATTACTAGAGCTCGTGCACGCCAACTAAATTACCAGGTACTTTCGTTTCTTGGTAATGATTCTAATGTTCATGAGAATATGATGCTGCCTAAATTGGATACATTTGTTTTGCTTACAAATGAAGGGCCTAGCTTGGAGAAGGATGAACATTGGAGCAAGAACAAGCATGGAGATGATGGCATGTGCAAGGGGAACAAGAACGGAGTTACAAGTAATGATTTCAGGACTTTGAAGCCACCATAATGGGTGCATGAAGCCTTGGACGAAATATACAAGATGCCACTTCATAAATTTCGTCCCGAGGCTATTTTACGTGCTGCGTCACCTTATTATTGGGCCAGGCCCATGTAATTTCAAAATACATAAGTATAGCCTATTTTTAGAGTTCGTATGTGTGGGGAAACAAGAGATAGGGTTGATTTCGGACCCCTCCACCAAGGGCCACGAAATTCCCCCCTCTTCCTCCATATATACAGCCCTTAGGTGATGAGGACATCAATACAATTGTTACACCCACAGCCCCTGCTGCTATACATACTGGACCAATTACTAGAGCTCGTGCACGCCAACTAAATTACCAGGTACTTTCGTTTCTTGGTAATGATTCTAATGTTCATGAGAATATGATGCTGCCTAAATTGGATACATTTGTTTTGCTTACAAATGAAGGGCCTAGCTTGGAGAAGGATGAACATTGGAGCAAGAACAAGCATGGAGATGATGGCATGCGCAAGGGGAACAAGAACGGAGTTACAAGTGATGATTTCAGGACTTTGAAGCCACCATAATGGGTGCATGAAGCCTTGGACGAAATATACAAGATGCCACTTCATAAATTTCGTCCCGAGGCTATTTTAGGTGCTGCGTCACCTTATTATTGGGCCAGGCCCATGTAATTTCGAAATACATAAGTATAGGCTATTTTTAGAGTCCGTATGTGTGGGGAAACAAGAGATAGGGTTGATTTCGGACCCCTCCACCAAGGGCCACGAAATTCCCCCCTCTTCCTCCATATATACAGCCCTTAGGTGATGAGGACATCAATACAATTGTTACACCCACAGCCCCTGCTGCTATACATACTGGACCAATTACTAGAGCTCGTGCGCGCCAACTAAATTACCAGGTACTTTCGTTTCTTGGTAATGATTCTAATGTTCATGAGAATATGATGCTGCCTAAATTGGATACATTTGTTTTGCTTACAAATGAAGGGCCTAGCTTGGAGAAGGATGAACATTGGAGCAAGAACAAGCATGGAGATGATGGCATGCGCAAGGGGAACAAGAACGGAGTTACAAGTGATGATTTCAGGACTTTGAAGCCACCATAATGGGTGCATGAAGCCTTGGACGAAATATACAAGATGCCACTTCATAAATTTCGTCCCGAGGCTATTTTAGGTGCTGCATCACCTTATTATTGGGCCAGGCCCATGTAATTTCGAAATACATAAGTATAGGCTATTTTTAGAGTCCGTATGTGTGGGGAAACAAGAGATAGGGTTGATTTCGGACCCCTGCACCAAGGGCCACGAAATTCCCCCCTCTTCCTCCATATATACAGCCCTTAGGGCATCATTTAGATTTTGGGTTTTGTTTAGATTAAAAGTTCACCATAGCTGCAACTTCGCGTACTTCGTTTGTGTTCAACGACCAGACAAAGGCGTCACAGAACCCCACCTTGATCAATAAAGCTTTCATCTTATATTCGCAATATCCAGATTGCAATCTTAGTTTCTTGCTTGTTCTTCGTTTGCTCGCAGGAAACAGACCCTCGTGGTCAGGTTGATCGTGCTCCGGCGTGGTCAATAACCTCTCGGAGTTGGTTTAGCGATTGCTAAGGCGCGACGTCCTCGCACGTTCGTAGTCGGATCGTTAAAGTCGACTTCCACCAAAGCGAAATCCACCATCTCATCGAAAGACGGGACACCTCCGCCTCTATCAAGTGGTATCAGATTTCCAGGTTGCTCGGTGAGATTTTACAGTTTTTCGTAGTTTAGATCGAGTCTGTTCTTCATACCTATAGTCCACGAAAAAGCCACAAAAAAAATTAGGGTTAGTTCATCATATCCGAACCAATCTGAGCCTTGCATAATCTTTTTAGGGTTTTGCTTTGTTGAATTTGCGGTTGCATCGTCGTGTCTAGTTGCTGGTCTTAGAGTCTAGTCTTTTAGAGTTTCGAGTTCTGGTCATAAGTTGTCACGCCGCCGCCGCACCATCACCACCGCACCGAATCCGTATCCATATACCACCACCAATCCGTGTCCATATACCACCACCGATCCATATCCATATACTACCACCGCTACCACCACCGCTGCCATATACCACCACCATATATCCACCACCAATCCGAGTTCTTTGCTTATTAGGTTTGTTTTCGGGATCCATGTAGTTTCCGATTCGTGTTTCCTTGCCGGAGTAGGTTTCAGAAAAAAAAAGAGTCGGGTAGCCACGCTCCGTTTAGGCCCAAAAATTTTCGAAAACGCATTTTTCGAAAAAAATTCTGGCTATCCTATTTTTAGGTGTTTCTGAGTGTTTTGAGACAGGTGCCATTATAGGAAGTTTTTTTTGACCAGTTTCCAGTTTTTGGGTCCGGGCAGTCGAAAAAAAAAATTTTGGTCGAAAAAATTTCGTGCCCATCCTGTCAGTTTGAGCTAGGAAGAGTTTTGAGACACTCGCCATTATAGTGATTTTTCGCAAAAAAAAAAGAACAGCGCAAAAAAAAGGGCGCAAAAAAAAAGAGCGAAAAAAAAAATTCAGAGTGTGCTTTTCCCTTGTTTACGTGCCGCGCCGTGATTTTGTTAGTGTTCTAGGCTCGCGTCTCTAGCACAGTCTAGCCTAGGACCAGCACAGTACCGTCGTTGAGCGTTTATTCAACTTTGCATCTCTGAATTGATTATTGCTGACCCTTTTTGCAACCATATTATAAGCCTTCCCAGCTCCACATATATCTACGTCGTGCGTTTGACTCTCCCTGGTAATCGCTCTATCCAAGCTTTGAGAGTTTTTGACTACAACGGTTGCCGATCACCGCCTGCTGCTGGGTAAGAACTGGTAAGAATTTGAGATTTGCTTGACGGATTTGTGACACCCACCACCACCACTTGTTCGTAGTCTGTAGGATCATATTCTTGTGTGTTTCTATTGCTGCTAACCATGCCAGGATCACAAGCCGACGAGATTGACTGGGAGAATTTATCGAACAAGGAGCTTCATCATAAGTTTCAGCAAATGATGACTGAACAGGTGCAAGATGTGCTGAACAATTTTGAAGAGGCCATGGAGAAGATCACTGGCCTTGAGAAGACGTTCGAAACAAAGCTCGATAACAAGTTTAATGAATTGCTCGCGCGTCTTCCACCACCACCACCCGCTGCACCTAACGCACCTGATAGAGGCGGGGTGTCCCGATCTTTCGATGAGATGATAACTATCGATTTGGTGAAGATGACTTTGACGATCCGACTACAAACGTGCACGACGTTGCGTCTTAGCAATCGCTAAACCAACTCTGAGAGGTTATTGACCACACCGGAGCACAATCAACCTGACCACGAAGGTCTATTCCTGCAAGCAATCGAAGAACAAGCAAGAATATGATAAAAGCAATCTGAATATTGCGAGTATATATGAGATACTGATAAAGTTGGGGATCCGTAAGCGGTCTTGGTCTGGTCGTTGGACACAAACGAAGTACACGAAGTTGCGATGGCTAACTTTTAACTAAACAAATCCCAAGGAAAAGCTACTAGATGGATCTACTTATATAGGAGCAAGGGGTGGCGGCCAAGGAGGTGGGAGGACGTCCCAAGGCAGCCTAAAACTAAATCTAGGTCGTACAAGGCCAATGGGCCCAAGTGGAGGTGATGTAACACCTTTGGACTTGTAGTTTGACTCGGATTCTGCTGCAGCATCAGATTGTTTCGTCCACAACTCAACGCTCCGGACGAATTTGAAGGTGATTCCAATTGGGTTGGAAAGTGCACGAAATCTAGTTTCCAACAAAAAAAGAATCACCCAATTCGGAGTCCGTATGAAAAACTTGTGTACGTTTTGAGTCAGGTATGTCTGTGCAGTCCGAATCTGAATCCAGAACGTGAGAGACTTGGACTCTATCTTCTCTTGGGCCAAAAGTGACGTGAGAGAACTTTTTGGACAGCAAATAAACATCTCTTTCTTCCTTATCTTCATATGTGGATTGTACAAATGTCCCATACACCCGCAATTAGACAAAACACAAAAGTGTGTGAAGTATTTTTGTTCTGGATAACATAAATAGATTATTGAATAGTTTGCACTAGAAATCACCTGACAAATATGCATATATGCAATATTTTTGGTCATATCCAAGGTAGTCATGTCCTCATCATCCTCCCCTTCTTGAAAATAAAGCCGTCCTCGGCGTTGCTTAATCTGAAATGTGGCTAACAAAAGAGACAAGGTGTACATGTTGTATATGTATATGTCATCCATTTTTACTTCCCTTGATTTTTGCATATATGACACATGAATAGATGAGTAACTTGCATAGTTCATAAAATCTAAAGCCAAAAAATTAGCACAAGAAGTAGAAGGCATGAAAATATTGCAACTCAGTTTGCACATATATGTGAAGCTCTTATTCATTTCAAAAGATTGACAATGTTCATCATTAAACCATCCCAACATTGGTGAATAAACCTTACTTGCATCAAATTTACATGCTACAACATGCTTAAATAAGCAAACATGCAATAAGTCATTCAACACAGAATCATCACCAAGATTAGAGGTCATATCAAAATGATTAAACATTGGTTCTTTTGCATCAATAGTTAATTCCATGGGTGCACTCAAAAATGTTGGTATTTCAGTTGTTTAATCACATGGCAAAGTCAAATTATCAACGTAGTCCTCTAAAATAGGTGGTGTGATCAAAGTAGTGGGTAGCTCATCAGATGGTGCATTCAAATTGACAAGGCATTCATCATTCTCATGTAGAGATGGAAGATCAGTACCTTTGTCATTACCTCTTATGATCAACTCAGATGATGTAGCCACTCTCGGGGGCGATGTGTCACATGGTGGAGGTGATGTAGTCCTAACAACAACGGATGTGGTTGTCATAGTATGCCTAGTAGTTGAAGGAACAATCATATCAACTCTTGGAATGTGCACCGTGCGCTTGTTCTCGTGGCCAACACGTCGTTTTATTTCCTGTTCAGCTTTGCAAGCAAGATGAAACAAATGGTCCATAGGATAACACTCTTCATGAATTAGTATCTCTTGAATATCACGGTTTAATCCTCCCCAAAATCTATCCATAAAATCATCTTCACTTTCTTCTAAAGAGGAATGCAACAAGGTAGTTTGTAAATCATCATAATATTTTGTTACAGTTTCACTACCTTGTTTTAAGTGTTGCAACTTCTTAATCATGTCACGAGTATAATAAGCAGGGACGAAAGTATGTCGCATGGCAAGTTTCAAATCATCCCAAGTAGTAGGTATATAATCAGGGTGTAACCGACAATATTCACTCCACCAAACCAAAGCATAACCAGTGAAAGAACCAACCGTAACCTTAACCTTTTTATGTTCATCGAAATTATGGGAAGCAAATATATTTTTTATGTCGAACTCCCATTCAATATATAAAGCAGGTTTAAAACGGCCATTAAATGGTGGTATAGATACATTAACCTGATCATGTGCATTTGGATGTTTGTGCACCTCTCGTGACGGTTGTGGTATTTGCAAAGGTGGTGGCACGTCTCCCGCGATCGACAAAGCCCATGAATTGACTCTGGATCCTGTCATGATTAGTAGAACAAGAAACAAAACCCAAAAATAATGTTCCTATAACTACTAGGATGTGGTGGTAAAACGCTCACAGTAAAGCAAATATCAATGTCTTACAAGTTCTTACCATGCAGCAGGCGGTGATCGGCAACCAGCGGTGTCAAGTAACTCCGAATATTGAGTAAAGCAATTGCCAGGGGAGCGTACGTATACACGGTGTAGAAATATGTGGAGCTAGGTTGGCTATATATGGTAGCAAAAGATTAGCAATAATCAATTCAAAGATGCAATGTTGAATAAACGCTCAACGACGGTACTGTGCTGGTCCTAGGCTAGACTGGACTAGAGACGCGAGCCTAGAACACTAATGAGGTCACGGCGTAGCACAACTAGCATCAATGAAGGATACTAAGTAGCTCTTGACAGCAAGATATAAGTGAAGATCACAACGGCAGTGAAGATAATGATGAAAAACAACTGCCAAGCAGGATATACAACAACTCTCTCTCCAACTTTCCTCTTGAAAAGTTTGAGACAATTTTCTGATAAATTCTTTCAAAGAATGCTACTAACTCAATCTTTCCAATGCAAAAAGAATCACTCAATTCCGAGTTGATATGAGGAGTCAAATAATTCTAAAACTGGCCTGAAAAATTGGAACAAGCTGTATTCAGGAACTTCGGAGGGCAAAAAGACCTATTTAGAAGCCGATTTTGAGGTGTCAAATATTGAACTAGCTTCTGCAACTATTTAGATGCGGCTCGTCGCTATCTTCAATTTGAGTACTCACGGAGCCAAAACGGACTTCGTATGAGGAAGATACACCTGTTTTACTGAACAGTGCGCAAAACAGATTCCAATCCGAATTCAGGTACGAGATTGATTCTAGATAGATCCAATTTTTTTCTTCTCTCTTTTTTTTCTCACGCTTTTTTTTTCTTTTTCTTCTCCCTCTTTTTCTTTTTTTTTCTTTCCTTTTTTCTCTCTTTTTTTTCTTTATCTTCTTTTTCTCCCTCTTTCCAAGACAAACTAGATAAGATGCAGATTCGATCTGGCGAAGATGTGAGTGACCTCAACTATGATTATGACAATAAACAGTGCGTAGCACGTGGTGGAAATTGGTGGATGGGATGGTGGACAGCGGATGGGATAATGATGCAGCGGCTGCGTGATTAATGTGAACAGAACTCGAAACTCTAAAGGAACTAGACACTAAGACCAGCAACTCGACACGGCGATGCAACCGATAATTCAATAATGCAAACAATGAAAAGAAAATTGCAAAGGCTCAGTCTGGCTAGGACAAAGGATGAATAGATCTAACTTTTGTTTTGTGGCTTTTTCTTGGACAATAGGTAAGAAAATAAATCTAATCTAGGAAAAACTGGAAATTCTCACCGAGCAACCTGAAAACTGATACCACTTGATAGAGGCGGGGTGTCCCGATCTTTCGATGAGATGATAACTATCGATTTCGTGGAGACGACTTTGACGATCCGACTACAAACGTGCACGACGTTGCGCCTTAGCAATCGCTAAACCAACTCCGAGAGGTTATTGACCACGCTGGAGCACGATCAACCTGACCACGAAGGTCTATTCCTGCAAGCAATCGAAGAACGAGCAAGAATATGATAAAGCAATCTGAATATTGCGAATATATATGAAGTATTGATAATGGTGGGGATCCGGAAGCGGTCTTGGTCTGGTCGTTGGACACAAACGAAGTACACGAAGTTGCAATGGCTAACTTTTAACTAAACAAATCCCAAAGTCTAAACGATGCCCTAAGGGCTGTATATATGGAGGAAGAGGGGGGAATTTCGTGGCCCTTGGTGGAGGGGTCCGAAATCAACCCTATCTCTTGTTTCCCCACACATACGGACTCTAAAAATAGCCTATACTTATGTATTTCGAAATTACATGGGCCTGGCCCAATAATAAGGTGACGCAGCACCTAAAATAGCCTCGGGACGAAATTTATAAAGTGGCATCTTGTATATTTCGTCCAAGGCTTCATGCACCCATTATGGTGGCTTCAAAGTCCTGAAATCATCACTTGTAACTCCGTTCTTGTTTCCCTTGCGCATGCCATCATCTCCATGCTTGTTCTTGCTCCAATGTTCATCCTTCTCCAAGCTAGGCCCTTCATTTGTAAGCAAAACAAATGTATCCAATTTAGGCAGCATCATATTCTCATGAACATTAGAATCATTACCAAGAAACGAAAGTACCTGGTAATTTAGTTGGCGTGCACGAGCTCTAGTAATTGGTCCAGTATGTATAGCAGCAGGGGCTGTGGGTGTAACAATTGTATTGATGTCCTCATCACAAGATGAAACAAATGGTCCATAGGATAACACTCTTCATGAATTAGTATCTCTTGAATATCACGGTTTAATCCTCCCCAAAATCTATCCATAAAATCATCTTCACTTTCTTCTAAAGAGGAATGCAACAAGGTAGTTTGTAAATCATCATAATATTTTGTTACAGTTTCACTACCTTGTTTTAAGTGTTGCAACTTCTTAATCATGTCACGAGTATAATAAGCAGGGACGAATGTATGTCGCATGGCAAGTTTCAAATCATCCCAAGTAGTAGGTATATAATCAGGGTGTAACCGACAATATTCACTCCACCAAACCAAAGCATAACCAGTGAAAGAACCAACCGCAACCTTAACCTTTTTATGTTCATTGAAATTATGGGAAGCAAATATATTTTTTATGTCGAACTCCCATTCAATATATAAAGCAGGTTTAAAACGGCCATTAAATGGTGGTATAGATACATTAACCTGATCATGTGCATTTGGATGTTTGTGCACCTCTCGTGACGGTCGTGGTATTTGCATAGGTGGTGGCATGTCTCCTGCGATCGACAAAGCCCATGAATTGACTCTGGATCCTGTCATGATTAGTAGAACAAGAAACAAAATCCAAAAATAATATTCCTATAACTACTAGGATGTGGTGGTAAAACGCTCACAGTAAAGCAAATATCAATGTCTTACAAGTTCTTACCATGCAGCAGGCGGTGATTGGCAACCAGCGGTGTCAAGTAACTCCGAATATTGAGTGAAGCGATTGCCAGGGGAGCGTACGTATACACGGTGTAGAAATATGTGGAGCTAGGTTGGCTATATATGGTAGCAAAAGATTAGCAATAATCAATTCAAAGATGCAATGTTGAATAAACGCTCAACGACGGTACTGTGCTGGTCCTAGGCTAGACCGGACTAGAGACGCGAGCCTAGAACACTAATGAGGTCACGGCGTAGCACAACTAGCATCAATGAAGGATACTAAGTAGCTCTTGACAGCAAGATATAAGTGAAGATCACAACGGCAGTGAAGATAATGATGAAAAACAACTGCCAAGCAGGATATACAACAACTCTCTCTCCAACTTTCCTCTTGAAAAGTTTGAGACAATTTTCTGATAAATTCTTTCAAATAATGCTACTAACTCAAGCTTTCCAATGCAAAAAGAATCACTCAATTCCGAGTTGATATGAGGAGTCAAAGAATTCTAAAACTAGCCTGAAAAATTGGAACAAGTTGTGTTCACGAACTTCGGAGGGCAAAAAGACCTATTTAGGAGCCGATTTTGAGGTGTCAAATATTGAACTAGCTTCTGCAACTATTTAGATGCGGCTCGTCGCTATCTTCAACTTGAGTACTCACGGAGCCAAAACTGACTTCGTATGAGGAAGATACCCCTGTTTTACTGAATAGTGCGCAAAACAGATTCCAATCCGAATTCAGGTACGAGATTGATTCTAGATAGATCCAATTTTTTTTTCTTCTCTCTTTTTTTCTCACTCTTTTTTTTCTTTTTCTTCTCTCTCTTTTTCTTTCCTTTCTTTCTCTTTTTTTTCTCGATCTTTTTTTCTCCCTCTTTCCAAGACAAACTAGATAAGATGCAGATTGGATCAGGCGAAGATGTGAATGACCTCAACTATGATTATGACAATGAACAGTGCATAGCACGTGGTGGAAATTAATAGATGAGATGGTGGACAGCGGAAAGGATAATGATGCAGTGGCGGCGTGACTAATGTGAACAGAACTCGAAACTCTAAAGGAACTAGACACTAAGACCAGCAACTGACACGACGATGCAACCGATAATTCAACTATGCAAGCAATGAATAGAAAATTGCAAAGGCTCGGACTGGCCTGGATAAAGGATGAACAGATCTAACTTTTTTTTGTGGCTTTTTCTTGGACAATAGGTAAGAAAAAAATCTAATCTAGGAAAAACTGGAAATTCTCACCGAGCAACCTGAAAACTGATACCACTTGATAGAGGCGGGGTGTCCCGATCTTTCGATGAGATGATAACTATCGATTTGGTGAAGATGACTTTGACGATCCGACTACAAAGGTGCACGACGTTGCGTCTTAGCAATCGCTAAACCAACTCTGAGAGTTTATTGACCACAGCGGAGCACAATCAACCTGACCACGAAGGTCTATTCCCGCAAGCAATCGAAGAACAAGCAAGAATATGATAAAAGCAATCTGAATATTGCGAGTATATATGAGATACTGATAAAGGTGGGGATCCGTAAGCGGTCTTGGTCTGGTCGTTGGACACAAACGAAGTACACGAAGTTGCGATGGCTAACTTTTAACTAAACAAATCCCAAGGAAAAGCTACTAGATGGATCTACTTATATAGGAGCAAGGGGTGGCAGCCAAGGAGGTGGGAGGACGTCCCAAGGCAGCCTAAAACTAAATCTAGGTCGTACAAGGCCAATGGGCCCAAGTGGAGGTGATGTAACACCTTTGGACTTGTAGTTTGACTCGGATTCTGCTGCAACATCAGATTGTTTCGTCCACAACTCAACGCTCCGGACGAATTTGAAGGTGATTCCAATTGGGTTGGAAAGTGCACGAAATCTAGTTTCCAACAAAAAAAGAATCACCCAATTTGGAGTCCGTATGAAAAACTTGTGTGCGTTTTGAGTCAGGTATATCTGTGCAGTCCGAATCTGAATCCAGAACGTGAGAGACTTGGACTCTATCTTCTCTTGGGCCAAAAGTGACGTGAGAAAACTTTTTGGAAAGCAAATAAACATCTCTTTCTTCCTTATCTTCATATGTGGATTGTACAAATGTCCCATACACCTGCAATTAGACAAAACACAAAAGTGTGTGAAGTATTTTTGTTCTGGATAACATAAATAGATTATTGAATAGTTTGCACTAGAAATCACCTGACAAATATGCATATATGCAATATTTTTGGTCATATCCAAGGTAGTCATGTCCTCATCAGCACCTCTCCAACAACAACAACAACGACTACCTCCACGTCGCGAAGCAGACCTCCGCCGAGCAAGCCGTGTTCCTCTTGCGTTTGGCCAAACTGTTGGTGCTGCTGTTGATACTTCTGTGGCTCCTGCTGCTGATGCGGAGGAGGATGATTATGTGGGAGATTATGAGGATGAGGTTGATCAAAATCAACACTACGTGCAGCCACCTGTACCACCACCAGCAGGTCGACCTCAGGTATATATTCGTAATGGTAGGCCTGCACCACCACCTCAGGTACGAGATGATGTCCATATTCCTAAACTGAAATTGAATATTCCACCATTTGAGGGTAGATATGTTCCTGATATATATCTTACTTGGGAGTTAGAAACTGAACAACGATTTACATGTTTACAATATCCCGAGGAGAGACGAGTTGCTGCTGCTGTTTGTGCTTTCACTAGTTTTGCATGTGTATGGTGGTCTGAACATTGTAGATTATATCCTATTCCAACTACTTGGGCTGCTTTGAAAACTGCTATGCGTATGCGTTGGGTTCCACCATATTATCAACGTGAATTGCTTCAAAAATTGCAGCGTTTAAGACAAGGGAAAAATTCTGTAGAAGAATATTATCAGGAATTACAAACTGGCATGATTAGATGTGGTATTGTTGAGGAGAATGAAGCTATGCTTGCACGTTTTCTGGGTGGATTAAATAGAGAGATTCAGACCATTCTAGACTATAAGGAGTATACTAATATCACTCGTTTATTCCATCTTGCTTGTAAAGCTGAACGTGAAGTGCAGGATCGACAAGCATTGGGGCGAACTAACTTTTCTGCAGGCCGACCTTCATCATGGACACCACGTGCATCTTCTACTTCAACTGCACCAGCACCTCCATCAGGTGCCACCTTCAGCCGTGATACAAGAAAACAGGCACAACCACCATTATCTGCCAAGAGCGCACCTGCGGGGCCTACACAGCGTTCTTCTTCTTCCATAGCATCAACAGGGCACACAAGTGATATTATTTGTCGTCGTTGTAAGGGAGGAGGTCATTATGCGAGAGAATGCAAATCTCCGCGTGTGATGATTGCTACCGCGGATGGTGGATATGAGTCCGCTAGTGACTATGATGAGGAGACTTTGGCTCTTATTACACGTGAAGAACATGGTGGAGATGATTCTGATAATGAGACGCAATACATGGCTCCTGAAGACGCTGACAGGTATGAATGTTTAGTTGCTCAACGTGTTTTGAGTGTGCAGATCACACAAGCTGAGCAAAATCAGAGGCACAATTTGTTCCATACCAAGGGAGTTGTGAAGGAACGTTCTGTGCGCGTCATCATAGACGGAGGTAGCTGCAACAACTTGGCTAGCATGGAGATGGTCGAGAAGCTTTCTCTCACCACAAGACCACATCCACATCCTTACTACATCCAATGGTTCAACAACAGCGTGATGAGGACATCAATACAATTGTTACACCCACAGCCCCTGCTGCTATACATACTGGACCAATTACTAGAGCTCGTGCACGCCAACTAAATTACCAGGTACTTTCGTTTCTTGGTAATGATTCTAATGTTCATGAGAATATGATGCTGCCTAAATTGGATACATTTGTTTTGCTTACAAATGAAGGGCCTAGCTTGGAGAAGGATGAACATTGGAGCAAGAACAAGCATGGAGATGATGGCATGCGCAAGGGGAACAAGAACGGAGTTACAAGTGATGATTTCAGGACTTTTAAGCCACCATAATGGGTGCATGAAGCCTTGGACGAAATATACAAGATGCCACTTCATAAATTTCGTCCCGAGGCTATTTTAGGTGCTGCGTCACCTTATTATTGGGCCAGGCCCATGTAATTTCGAAATACATAAGTATAGGCTATTTTTAGAGTCCGTATGTGTGGGGAAACAAGAGATAGAGTTGATTTCGGACCCCTCCACCAAGGGCCACGAAATTCCCCCCCTCTTCCTCCATATATACAGCCCTTAGGGCATCGTTTAGACTTTGGGTTTTGTTTAGATTACAAGTTCGCCATAGCTGCAACTTCGCGTACTTCGTTTGTGTTCAACGACCAGACAAAGGCGTCACAGAACCCCACCTTGATCAATAAAGCTTTCATCTTATATTCGCAATATCCAGATTGCAATCTTAGTTTCTTGCTTGTTCTTCGTTTGCTCGCAGGAAACAGACCCTCGTGGTCAGGTTGATCGTGCTCCGGCGTGGTCAATAACCTCTCGGAGTTGGTTTAGCGATTGCTAAGGCGCGACGTCCTCGCACGTTCGTAGTCGGATCGTCAAAGTCGACTTCCACCAAAGCGAAATCCACCATCTCATCGAAAGACGGGACACCTTTTCCCCTATCATTATACCATGTCATAAAAGCGATGATGCTGTTAATGTTGCTGATTTGTTCTTTCGTGAAATTATTCGCTTGCATGGTGTGCCAAATACTATTGTTTCAGATCGTGGTACTAAATTTCTTAGCCACTTTTGGAGATGTTTATGGGCTAAGTTGCGGACTAAACTGCTTTTTAGTACTACTTGTCACCCCCAAACTGATGGACAAACTGAAGTAGTCAATAGAACGTTGTCTACTATGCTTAGGGCTGTTTTGAAGAATAATAAGAAAATGTGGGAGGAATGCTTGCCTCATATTGAATTTGCTTATAATCGTTCATTGCATTCTACTACTAAGATGTGCCCTTTTGAAGTTGTGTATGGTTTCCTACCTCGTGCACCTATTGATTTGTTGCCTCTTCCATCTTCGGAGAAGGTTAATTTTGATGCTAAACAACGTGCTGAATTGATTTTAAAAATGCATGAGTTAACTAAGGAAAACATTGAGCGTATGAATGCTAAATATAAACTTGCTGGAGATAAGGGTAGAAAACATGTTGTGTTTGCACCTGGAGATCTTGTTTGGTTAAATTTGCGTAAGGATAGATTTCCTGATTTGCGCAAATCAAAGCTAATGCCACGTGCTGATGGTCCCTTTAAGGTGTTAGAGAAAATAAATGATAATGCATATAAACTTGAGCTGCCTGCAGATTTTGGGGTTAGTCCCACTTTTAACATTGCAGATTTGAAGCCTTATTTGGGTGAGGAAGATGAACTTCCGTCGAGGACGACTTCATTTCAAGAAGGGGAGGATGATGAGGACATCAATACAATTGTTACACCCACAGCCCCTGCTTCTATACATACTGGACCAATTACTAGAGCTCGTGCACGCCAACTAAATTACCAGGTACTTTCGTTTCTTGGTAATGATTCTAATGTTCATGAGAATATGATGCTGCCTAAATTGGATACATTTGTTTTGCTTACAAATGAAGGGCCTAGCTTGGAGAAGGATGAACATTGGAGCAAGAACAAGCATGGAGATGATGGCATGCGCAAGGGGAACAAGAACGGAGTTACAAGTGATGATTTCAGGACTTTGAAGCCACCATAACCATAATGGGTGCATGAAGCCTTGGACGAAATATACAAGATGCCACTTAATAAATTTCGTCCCGAGGCTATTTTAGGTGCTGCGTCACCTTATTATTGGGCCAGGCCCATGTAATTTCGAAATACATAAGTATAGGCTATTTTTAGAGTCCGTATGTGTGGGGAAACAAGAGATAGGGTTGATTTCGGACCCCTCCACCAAGGGCCACGAAATTCCCCCCCTCTTCCTCCATATATACAGCCCTTAGGGCATCGTTTAGACTTTGGGTTTTGTTTAGATTAAAAGTTCGCCATAGCTGCAACTTCGCGTACTTCGTTTGTGTTCAACGACCAGACAAAGGCGTCACAGAACCCCACCTTGATCAATAAAGCTTTCATCTTATATTCGCAATATCCAGATTGCAATCTTAGTTTCTTGCTTGTTCTTCGTTTGCTCGCAGGAAACAGACCTTCGTGGTCAGGTTGATCGTGCTCCGGCGTGGTCAATAACCTCTCGGAGTTGGTTTAGCGATTGCTAAGGCGCGACGTCCTCGCACGTTCGTAGTCGGATCGTCAAAGTCGACTTCCACCAAAGCGAAATCCACCATCTCATCGAAAGACGGGACACCTTTGCCTCTATCACTGATGCGGAGGAGGATGATTATGTGGGAGACTATGAGGATGAGGTTGATCAAAATCAACACTACGTGCAGCCACCTGTACCACCACCAGCGGGTCGACCTCAGGTATATATTCGTAATGGTAGGCCTGCACCACCACCTCAGGTACGCGATGATGTCCATATTCCTAAACTGAAATTGAATATTCCACCATTTGAGGGTAGATATGTTCCTGATATATATCTTACTTGGGAGTTAGAAACTGAACAACGATTTACATGTTTACAATATCCTGAGGAGAGACGAGTTGCTGCTGCTGTTTGTGCTTTCACTAGTTTTGCATGTGTATGGTGGTCTGAACATTGTAGATTATATCCTATTCCAACTACTTGGGCTGCTTTGAAAACTGCTATGCGTACGCGTTGGGTTCCACCATATTATCAACGTGAATTGCTTCAAAAATTGCAGCGTTTAAGACAAGGGAAAAACTCTGTAGAAGAATATTATCAGGAATTACAAACTGGCATGATTAGATGTGGTATTGTTGAGGAGAATGAAGCTATGCTTGCACGTTTTCTGGGTGGATTAAATAGAGAGATTCAGACCATTCTAGACTATAAGGAGTATACTAATATCACTCGTTTATTCCATCTTGCTTGTAAAGCTGAACGTGAAGTGCAGGATCGACAAGCATTGGGGCGAACTAACTTTTCTGCAGGCCGACCTTCATCATGGACACCACGTGCATCTTCTACTTCAACTGCACCAGCACCTCCATCCGGTGCCACCTCCAGCCGTGATACAAGAAAACAGGCACAACCACCATTATCTGCCAAGAGCGCACTTGCGGGGCCTGCACAGCGTTCTTCTTCTTCCATGGCATCAACAGGGCACACAAGTGATATTATTTGTCGTCGTTGTAAGGGAGGAGGTCATTATGCGAGAGAATGCAAATCTCCGCGTGTGATGATTGCTACCGCGGATGGTGGATATGAGTCCGCTAGTGACTATGATGAGGAGACTTTGGCTCTTATTACACGTGAAGAACATGGTGGAGATGATTCTGATCATGAGACGCAATACATGGCTCCTGAAGACGCTGACAGGTATGAATGTTTAGTTGCTCAACGTGTTTTGAGTGTGCAGGTCACACAAGCTGAGCAAAATCAGAGGCACAATTTGTTCCATACCAAGGGAGTTGTGAAGGAACATTCTGTGCGCGTCATAATAGACGGAGGGAGCTGCAACAATTTGGCTAGCATGGAGATGGTGGAGAAGCTTTCTCTCACCACAAGACCACATCCACATCCTTACTACATCCAATGGTTCAACAACAGCGGCAAGGTTAAGGTAACACGTACTGTTCGTGTGCATTTTAGTATCTCTACATATGCTGATTATGTTGATTGTGATGTGGTACCTATGCAAGCATGTTCCTTATTACTTGGTAGACCATGGCAATTTGATAAAAATTCTGTACACCATGGTAGAAACAATCACTATACTCTTGTTCATAAGGATAAAAATATTACTTTGCTTCCTATGACTCCTGATTCCATTTTGAAAGATGATATTAATAGAGCTAATAAAGCACAACAGGAGAAGAATAAGAGTGAAAATCAGATTGTGGCAAAAGTATTTGAGCAACAAATGAAGCCTAATAATAAACCATCTAGTGTTGCTTCTGAAATTAAATTGAAAAGTGCATGTTTATTTGCCACCAAATCTGATATTGATGAGCTAGATTTCAGCAAATCTGTTTGCTATGCTTTTGTGTGCAAAGAGGCATTATTTTCATTCGAGGACGTGGCTTCCCCTTTGCCTCCTGCTGTCACTAACATTTTGCAGGAGTTCGCTGACGTTTTTCCACAAGACGTGCCACCGGGATTACTGCCTATTCGAGGGATTGAGCATCAGATTGACTTAATTCCCGGTGCTTCACTGCCAAACCGTGCACCATACCGTACCAATCCAGAGGAGACGAAGGAGATTATGCGTCAAGTACAAGAGCTTCTCGACAAAGGTTATATACGCGAATCCCTTAGTCCTTGTGCTGTTCCTATTATTCTAGTGCCGAAAAAGGATGGTACATCACGTATGTGTGTTGATTGTAGAGGCATTAATAATATTACTATTCGTTATCGTCATCCTATTCCTAGGCTAGATGATATGCTTGATGAATTGAGTGGCTCTACAATATTCTCCAAAGTTGATTTGCGTAGTGGCTACCATCAAATTCATATGAAATTGGGAGATGAATGGAAAACAACATTTAAAACTAAGTTTGGATTATATGAGTGGTTAGTCATGCCTTTTGGGTTAACTAATGCACCTAGTACTTTCATGAGATTAATGAACGAAGTTTTACGTGCTTTCATTGGACGATTTGTGGTAGTTTACTTTGATGACATATTGATTTATAGCAGATCTTTGGAGGAACATTTGGAACATTTACGTGCTGTTTTTACTGCTCTACGTGATGCACGTTTGTTTGGTAACCTTGGGAAGTGCACCTTTTGCACCGACCGAGTATCTTTTCTTGGCTATGTTGTTACTCCACAGGGAATTGAAGTTGATAAAGCTAAGATTGAAGCTATTGAGAGTTGGCCGCAGCCCAAAACGGTCACACAAGTGAGGAGTTTTCTTGGCCTCGTTGGATTCCATAGGCGTTTTGTGAGAGATTTCAGCACCATTGCTGCACCTCTCAATGAGCTTACAAAGAAAGATGTGCCTTTTCTTTGGGGTGCCGCACAGGAAGAAGCCTTCACGGTATTGAAAGATAAGTTGACACATGCTCCTTTACTCCAACTTCCTGATTTTAATAAGACTTTTGAGCTTGAATGTGATGCTAGTGGAATTGGATTAGGAGGTGTGTTATTACAAGATGGCAAACCTGTTGCATACTTTTCTGAAAAATTGAGTGGGCCTAGTCTGAATTATTCTACTTATGATAAAGAATTATATGCTCTTGTTCGGACTTTAGAAACATGGCAACATTATTTATGGCCCAAAGAATTTGTTATACATTCTGATCATGAATCTTTGAAACATATTAAAAGTCAAGCTAAACTGAATCGTAGACATGCTAAATGGGTTGAATTCATTGAGACTTTCCCTTATGTCATTAAACACAAGAAGGGAAAAGAAAATGTTATTGCTGATGCATTGTCTCGTCGCTATACTATGTGATGAGGACATCAATACAATTGTTACACCCACAGCCCCTGCTGCTATACATACTGGACCAATTACTAGAGCTCGTGCACGCCAACTAAATTACCAGGTACTTTCGTTTCTTGGTAATGATTATAATGTTCATGAGAATATGATGCTGCCTAAATTGGATACATTTGTTTTGCTTACAAATGAAGGGCCTAGCTTGGAGAAGGATGAACATTGGAGCAAGAACAAGCATGGAGATGATGGCATGCGCAAGGGAAACAAGAACGGAGTTACAAGTGATGATTTCAGGACTTTGAAGCCACCATAATGGGTGCATGAAGCCTTGGACGAAATATACAAGACGCCACTTCATAAATTTCGTCCCGAGGCTATTTTAGGTGCTGCGTCACCTTATTATTGGGCCAGGCCCATGTAATTTCGAAATACATAAGTATAGGCTATTTTTAGAGTCCGTATGTGTGGGGAAACAAGAGATAGGGTTGATTTCGGACCCCTCCACCAAGGGCCACGAAATTCTCCCCCTCTTCCTCCATATATACAGCCCTTAGGGCATCGTTTAGACTTTGGGTTTTGTTTAGATTAAAAGTTCACCATAGCTGCAACTTCGCGTACTTCGTTTGTGTTCAACGACCAGACAAAGGCGTCACAGAACCCCACCTTGATCAATAAAGCTTTCATCTTATATTCGCAATATCCAGATTGCAATCTTAGTTTCTTGCTTGTTCTTCGTTTGCTCGCAGGAAACAGACCCTCGTGGTCAGGTTGATCGTGCTCCGGCGTGGTCAATAACCTCTCGGAGTTGGTTTAGCGATTGCTAAGGCGCGACGTCCTCGCACGTTCGTAGTCGGATCGTCAAAGTCGACTTCCACCAAAGCGAAATCCACCATCTCATCGAAAGACGGGACACCTTTGCCTCTATCACTCTTTGCCTCCTGCTGTCACTAACATTTTGCAGGAGTTCGCTGACGTTTTTCCACAAGACGTGCCACCGGGATTACCGCCTATTCGAGGGATTGAGCATCAGATTGACTTAATTCCCGGTGCTTCACTGCCAAACCGTGCACCATACCATACCAATCCAGAGGAGACGAAGGAGATTATGCGTCAAGTACAAGAGCTTCTCGACAAAGGTTATATACGCGAATCCCTTAGTCCTTGTGCTGTTCCTATTATTCTAGTGCCGAAAAAGGATGGTACATCACGTATGTGTGTTGATTGTAGAGGCATTAATAATATTACTATTCGTTATCGTCATCCTATTCCTAGGCTAGATGATATGCTTGATGAATTGAGTGGCTCTACAATATTCTCCAAAGTTGATTTGCGTAGTGGCTACCATCAAATTCATATGAAATTGGGAGATGAATGGAAAACAACATTTAAAACTAAGTTTGGATTATATGAGTGGTTAGTCATGCCTTTTGGGTTAACTAATGCACCTAGTACTTTCATGAGATTAATGAACGAAGTTTTACGTGCTTTCATTGGACGATTTGTGGTAGTTTACTTTGATGACATATTGATTTATAGCAGATCTTTGGAAGAACATTTGGAACATTTACGTGCTGTTTTTATTGCTCTACGTGATGCACGTTTGTTTGGTAACCTTGGGAAGTGCACCTTTTGCACCGACCGAGTATCTTTTCTTGGCTATGTTGTTACTCCACAGGGAATTGAAGTTGATAAAGCCAAGATTGAAGCTATTGAGAGTTGGCCGCAACCCAAAACGATCACACAAGTGAGGAGTTTTCTTGGCCTCGCTGGATTCTATAGGCATTTTGTGAGAGATTTCAGCACCATTGCTGCACCTCTCAATGAGCTTACAAAGAAAGATGTGCCTTTTCTTTGGGGTACCGCACAGGAAGAAGCCTTCTCCGTATTGAAAGATAAGTTGACACATGCTCCTTTACTCCAACTTCCTGATTTTAATAAGACTTTTGAGCTTGAGTGTGATGCTAGTGGAATTGGATTAGGAGGTGTGTTATTACAAGATGGCAAACCCGTTGCATACTTTTCTGAAAAATTGAGTGGGCCTAGTCTGAATTATTCTACTTATGATAAAGAATTATATGCTCTTGTTCGGACTTTAGAAACATGGCAACATTATTTATGGCCCAAAGAATTTGTTATACATTCTGATCATGAATCTTTGAAACATATTAAAAGTCAAGCTAAACTGAATCGTAGACATGCTAAATGGGTTGAATTCATTGAGACTTTCCCTTATGTCATTAAACACAAGAAGGGAAAAGAAAATGTTATTGCTGATGCATTGTCTCGTCGCTATACTATGCTTTCACAACTTGACTTCAAAATATTTGGTTTGGAGACCATCAAAGATCAATATGTGCATGATGCTGATTTTAAAGCTGTAATGCAGAATTGTAAAGAAGGAAGAATATGGAACAAGTTTGTCGTTAACGATGGATTTGTGTTTCGTGCTAACAAGCTATGCATTCCAGCTAGCTCCGTTCGTCTTTTGTTGTTGCAGGAGGCGCATGGAGGAGGATTAATGGGACACTTTGGCGTGAAGAAGACGGAGGACGTACTTGCTACACATTTTTTTTGGCCAAAGATGAGACGGGATGTTGAGCGTTTTATTGCTCGATGCACTACGTGTCAAAAAGCTAAGTCACGACTCAATCCTCATGGTTTATATATGCCTTTGCCTGTACCTAGTGTTCCTTGGGAGGATATATCTATGGACTTTGTTTTAGGTTTACCTCGAACAAAGAAGGGGAGGGATAGCATATTTGTTGTCGTGGATAGATTCTCGAAAATGGCACACTTTATACCATGTCATAAAAGCGATGATGCTGTTAATGTTGCTGATTTGTTCTTTCGTGAAATTATTCGCTTGCATGGTGTGCCAAATACTATTGTTTCAGATCGTGATACTAAATTTCTTAGCCACTTTTGGAGATGTTTATGGGCTAAGTTGGGGACTAAACTGCTTTTTAGTACTACTTGTCACTTCCAAACTGATGGACAAACTGAAGTAGTCAATAGAACGTTGTCTACTATGCTTAGGGCTGTTTTGAAGAATAATAAGAAAATGTGGGAGGAATGCTTGCCTCATATTGAATTTGCTTATAATCGTTCATTGCATTCTACTACTAAGATGTGCCCTTTTGAAGTTGTGTATGGTTTCCTACCTCGTGCACCTATTAATTTGTTGCCTCTTCCATCTTCGGAGAAGGTTAATTTTGATGCTAAACAACGTGCTGAATTGATTTTAAAAATGCATGAGTTAACTAAGGAAAACATTGAGCGTATGAATGTTAAATATAAACTTGCTGGAGATAAGGGTAGAAAACATGTTGTGTTTGCACCTGGAGATCTTGTTTGGTTACATTTGCGTAAGGATAGATTTCCTGATTTGCGCAAATCAAAGCTAATGCCACGTGCTGATGGTCCCTTTAAGGTGTTAGAGAAAATAAATGATAATGCATATAAACTTGAGCTGCCTGCAGATTTTGGGGTTAGTCCCACTTTTAACATTGCAGATTTGAAGCCTTATTTGGGTGAGGAAGATGACCTTCCGTCGAGGACGACTTCATTTCAAGAAGGGGAGGATCATGAGGACATCAATACAATTGTTACACCCACAGCCCCTGCTGCTATACATACTGGACCAATTACTAGAGCTCGTGCAAGCCAACTAAATTACCAGGTACTTTCGTTTCTTGGTAATGATTCTAATGTTCATGAGAATATGATGCTGCCTAAATTGGATACATTTGTTTTGCTTACAAATGAAGGGCCTAGCTTGGAGAAGGATGAACATTGGAGCAAGAACAAGCATGGAGATGATGGCATGCGCAAGGGGAACAAGAACGGAGTTACAAGTGATGATTTCAGGACATTGAAGCCACCATAATGGGTGCATGAAGCCTTGGATGAAATATACAAGATGCCACTTCATAAATTTCGTCCCGAGGCTATTTTAGGTGCTGCGTCACCTTATTATTGGGCCAGGCCCATGTAATTTCGAAATACATAAGTATAGGCTATTTTTAGAGTCCGTATGTGTGGGGAAACAAGAGATAGGGTTGATTTCGGACCCCTCCACCAAGGGCCACGAAATTCCCCCCTCTTCCTCCATATATACAGCCCTTAGGGCATCGTTTAGATTTTGGGTTTTGTTTAGATTAAAAGTTCGCCATAGCTGCAACTTCGCGTACTTCGTTTGTGTTCAACGACCAGACAAAGGCGTCACAGAACCCCACCTTGATCAATAAAGCTTTCATCTTATATTCGCAATATCCAGATTGCAATCTTAGTTTCTTGCTTGTTCTTTGTTTGCTCGCAGGTAACAGACCCTCGTGGTCAGGTTGATCGTGCTCCGGCGTGGTCAATAACCTCTCGGAGTTGGTTTAGCGATTGCTAAGGCGCGACGTCCTCGCACGTTCGTAGTCGGATCGTCAAAGTCGACTTCCACCAAAGCGAAATCCACCATCTCATCGAAAGACGGGACACCTCCGCCTCTATCATTCGGGCATCGTT
>NC_057806.1:250555908-250557097 GCF_018294505.1 Triticum aestivum | reverse complement strand
CATCGTTTAGACTTTGGGTTTTGTTTAGATTAAAAGTTCGCCATAGCTGCAACTTCGCGTACTTCGTTTGTGTTCAACGACCAGACAAAGGCGTCACAGAACCCCACCTTGATCAATAAAGCTTTCATCTTATATTCGCAATATCCAGATTGCAATCTCAGTTTCTTGCTTGTTCTTCGTTTGCTCGGAGGAAACAGACCCTCGTGGTCAGGTTGATCGTGCTCCGGCGTGGTCAATAACCTCTCGGAGTTGGTTTAGCGATTGCTAAGGCGCGACTTCCTCGCACGTTCATAGTCGGATCGTCAAAGTCGACTGCCACCAAAGCGATATCCATCATCTCATCGAAAGACGGGACACCTTTGCCTCTATCAAGTGGTATCAGATTTCCAGGTTGCTCGGTGAGATTTTACAGTTTTTCGTAGTTTAGATCAAGTCTGTTCTTCATACCTACAGTCCACGAAAAAGCCACAAAAAAATAGGGTTAGTTTATCATATCCGAACCAATCTGAGCCTTTGCATAATCTTTTTAGGGTTTTGCTTTGTTGAATTTGCGGTTGCATCGTCGTTTCTAGTTGCTGGTCTTAGAGTCTAGTCTTTTAGAGTTTCGAGTTCTGGTCATAAGTTGTCACGCCGCCGGCGCACCATCATCATCACCCCTGCCATCTACCACCACCGCTTATCCGGCACCGCTTCGAATCCGTATCCATATACCACCACAGCTGTCATATACCACCACCGCTGCCATCTACCACCATATATCCACCACCAATCCGAGTTCCTTGCATATTAGGTTTGTTTTCGAGATCCATCTAGATTCCGATTCGTGTTTCCTTGCCGGAGTAGGTTTCGGAAAAAAAAAGAGTCGGGTAGCCACGCTCCGTTTAGGCCCAAAATTTTTCGAAAACGCATTTTTCGAAAAAATTTCTGGCTATCCTATGTTTAGGTGTTTCTGAGTGTTTTGAGACAGGTGCCATTATAGGAAGTTTTTTTTGACCCGTTTCCAGTTTTTGGGTCCGGGCAGTCGAAAAAAAAATTCGAAAAAAAAAATTTCGTGCCCATCCTGTCAGTTTGACCTAGGAAGAGTTTTGAGACACTCGCCATTATAGTGCTTTTTCGCAAAAAAAAAAAACAGCGCAAAAAAAAGAGAGAGCGAAAAGAAAAATTTCAGAGTGTGCTTTTCCCTTGTTTA
>NC_057806.1:250538653-250555230 GCF_018294505.1 Triticum aestivum | reverse complement strand
TGTTCTAGGCTCGCGTCTCTAGCACAGTCTAGCCTAGGACCAGCACAGTACCGTCGTTGAGCATTTATTCAACTTTGCATCTCTGAATTGATTATTGCTGACCCTTTTTGCTACCATACTATAAGCCTTCCCAGCTCCACATACATCTACGTCGTGTGTTTGACTCTCCCTGGTAATCGCTCTATCCAAGCTTTGAGAGTTTTTGACTACAACGGTTGCCGATCACCGCCTGCTGCTGGGTAAGAACTGGTAAGAATTTGAGATTTGCTTGACGGATTTGTGATACACCACCACCACTTCTTAGTAGTCTGTAGGATCATATTCTTGTGTGTTTCTATTGCTGCTAACCATGCCAGGATCACAAGCCGACGAGATTGACTGGAAGAACTTATCGAACAAGGAGCTTCATGATAAGTTTCAGCAAATGATGACTGAACAGGTACAAGATGTGCTGAACAATTTTGAAGAGGCCATGGAGAAGATCACTGGCCTTGAGAAGACGTTCGAAACAAAGCTCGATAACAGATTTAATGAACTGCTTGCGCGTCTTCCACCACCGGCTGTACCTGTCGCACCTCTGCAACAACAACAACTACGCCCCCTTCCGAATCAGTATGGACGAGCACAGCGTGTTCCTATTAAGCCAGGACAAAATTCTGGTGCCGCTGCTACTGCTGTTGGTGTTTCTTTGGCTCCTGCTACTGCTGCTGCTGGTACCCAGGAGGATGATGAGTATGCGGGCGATTATGAGGATGAGGTTGATCAAAATCAGATCTACGAGCAGCCACCAGCACCACCACCAGCAGGTCGACCTCAGGTAAATATTCGTAATGGTAGGCCTGCACCACCACCTCAGGTACGAGATGATGTCCATATTCCTAAACTGAAATTGAATATTCCACCATTTGAGGGTAGATATGTTCCTGATATATATCTTACTTGGGAGTTAGAAACTAAACAACGATTTACATGTTTACAATATCCTGAGGAGAGACGAGTTGCTGCAGCTGTTTGTGCTTTCACTAGTTTTGCATGTGTATGGTGGTCTGAACATTGTAGATTATATCCTATTCCAACTACTTGGGCTGCTTTGAAAACTGCTATGCGTACGCGTTGGGTTCCACCATATTATCAACGTGAATTGCTTCAAAAATTGCAGCGTTTAAGACAAGGGAAAAATTCTGTAGAAGAATATTATCAGGAATTACAAACTGGCATGATTAGATGTGGTATTGTTGAGGAGAATGAAGCTATGCTTACACGTTTTCTGGGTGGATTAAATAGAGAGATTCAGACCATTCTAGACTATAAGGAGTATACTAATATCACTCGTTTATTCCATCTTGCTTGTAAAGCTGAACGTGAAGTGCAGGATCGACAAGCATTGGGGCGAACTAACTTTTCTGCAGGCCGACCTTCATCATGGACACCACGTGCATCTTCTACTTCAACTGCACCAGCACCTCCATCCGGTGCCACCTCCAGCCGTGATACAAGAAAACAGGCACAACCACCATTATCTGCCAAGAGCGCACCTGCGGGGCCTGCACAGCGTTCTTCTTCTTCCATCATCAACAGGGCACACAAGTGATATTATTTGTCGTCGTTGTAAGGGAGGAGGTCATTATGCGAGGGAATGCAAATCTCCGCGTGTGATGATTGCTACCGTGGATGGTGGATATGAGTCTGCTAGTGACTATGATGAGGAGACTTTGGCTCTTATTACACGTGAAGAACATGGTGGAGATGATTCTGATCATGAGACGCAATACATGGCTCCTGAAGACGCTGACAGGTATGAATGTTTAGTTGCTCAACGTGTTCTGAGTGTGCAGGTCACACAAGCTGAGCAAAATCAGAGGCACAATTTGTTCCATACCAAGGGAGTTGTGAAGGAACGTTCTGTGCGCGTCATAATAGACGGAGGGAGCTGCAACAACTTGGCTAGCATGGAGATGGTGGAGAAGCTTTCTCTCACCACAAGACCACATCCACATCCTTACTACATCCAATGGTTCAACAACAGCGGCAAGGTTAAGGTAACACGTACTGTTCGTGTGCATTTTAGTATCTCTACATATGCTGATTATGTTGATTGTGATCTGGTACCTATGCAAGCATGTTCCTTATTACTTGGTAGACCATGGCAATTTGATAAAAATTCTGTACACCATGGTAGAAACAATCACTATACTCTTGTTCATAAGGATAAAAATATTACTTTGCTTCCTATGACTCCTGATTCCATTTTGAAAGATGATATTAATAGAGCTAATAAAGCACAATAGGAGAAGAATAAGAGTGAAAATCAGATTGTGGCAAAAGAATTTGAGCAACAAATGAAGCCTAATAATAAACCATCTAGTGTTGCTTCTGAAATTAAATTGAAAAGTGCATGTTTATTTCCCACCAAATCTGATATTAATGAGCTAGATTTCAGCAAATCTGTTTGCTATGCTTTTGTGTGCAAAGAGGCATTATTTTCATTCGAGGACGTGCCTTCCTCTTTGCCTCCTGCTGTCACTAACATTTTGCAGGAGTTCGCTGGCGTTTTTCCACAAGACGTGCCACCGGGATTACCGCCTATTCGAGGGATTGAGCATCAGATTGACTTAATTC
Organism: Triticum aestivum; assembly: GCF_018294505.1. Classification (NCBI taxonomy): domain Eukaryota; kingdom Viridiplantae; phylum Streptophyta; class Magnoliopsida; order Poales; family Poaceae; genus Triticum; species Triticum aestivum. The sequence continues at coordinate 250,552,611 of NC_057806.1, read as the reverse complement.
CCGGTGCTTCACTGCCAAACCGTGCACCATACCGTACCAATCCAGAGGAGACGAAGGAGATTATGCGTCAAGTACAAGAGCTTCTCGACAAAGGTTATATACGCGAATCCCTTAGTCCTTGTGCTGTTCCTATTATTCTAGTGCCGAAAAAGGATGGTACATCACGTATGTGTGTTGATTGTAGAGGCATTAATAATATTACTATTCGTTATCGTCATCCTATTCCTAGGCTAGATGATATGCTTGATGAATTGAGTGGCTCTACAATATTCTCCAAAGTTGATTTGCGTAGTGGCTACCATCAAATTCGTATGAAATTGGGAGATGAATGGAAAACAGCATTTAAAACTAAGTTTGGATTATATGAGTGGTTAGTCATGCCTTTTGGGTTAACTAATGCACCTAGTACTTTCATGAGATTAATGAATGAAGTTTTACGTGCTTTCATTGGACGATTTGTGGTAGTTTACTTTGATGACATACTGATTTATAGCAGATCTTTGGAAGAACATTTGGAACATTTACGTGCTGTTTTTATTGCTCTACGTGATGCACGTTTGTTTGGTAACCTTGGGAAGTGCGCCTTTTGCACCGACCGAGTATCTTTTCTTGGCTATGTTGTTGCTCCACAGGGAATTGAAGTTGACAAAGCCAAGATTGAAGCTATTGAGAGTTGGCCGCAGCCCAAAATGGTCACACAAGTGAGGAGTTTTCTTGGCCTCGCTGGATTCTATAGGCGTTTTGTGAGAGATTTCAACACCATTACTGCACCTCTCAACGAGCTGATAGAGGCGGAGGTGTCCCGTCTTTCGATGAGATGATGGATATCGCTTTGGTGGAAGTCGACTTTGACGATCCGACTACGAACGTGCGAGGACGTCGCGCCTTAGCAATCGCTAAACCAACTTCGAGAGGTTATTGACCACGCCGGAGCACGATCAACCTGACCACGAGGGTCTGTTTCCTGCGAGCAAACGAAGAACAAGCAAGAAACTAAGATTGCAATCTGGATATTGCAAATATAAGATGAAAGCTTTATTGATCAAGGTGGGGTTCTGTGACGCCTTTGTCTGGTCGTTGAACACAAACGAAGTACGCGAAGTTGCAGCTATGGCGAACTTTTAATCTAAACAAAACCCAAAGTCTAAACGATGCCCTAAGGGCTGTATATATGGAGGAAGAGGGGGGAATTTCGTGGCCCTTGGTGGAGGGGTCCGAAATCAACCCTATCTCTTGTTTCCCCACACATACGGACTCTAAAAATAGCCTATACTTATGTATTTCGAAATTACATGGGCCTGGCCCAATAATAAGGTGACGCAACACCTAAAATAGCCTCGGGACAAAATTTATGAAGTGGCATCTTGTATATTTCGTCCAAGGCTTCATGCACCCATTATGGTGGCTTCAAAGTCCTGAAATCATCACTTGTAACTCCGTTCTTGTTCCCCTTGCGCATGCCATCATCTCCATGCTTGTTCTTGCTCCAATGTTCATCCTTCTCCAAGCTAGGCCCTTCATTTGTAAGCAAAACAAATGTATCCAATTTAGGCAGCATCATATTCTCATGAACATTACAATCATTACCAAGAAACGAAAGTACCTGGTAATTTAGTTGGCGTGCACGAGCTCTAGTAATTGGTCCAGTATGTATAGCAGCAGGGGCTGTGGGTGTAACAATTGTATTGATGTCCTCATCAAACAAGCATGGAGATGATGGCATGCGCAAGGGGAACAAGAACGGAGTTACAAGTGATGATTTCAGGACTTTGAAGCCACCATAATGGGTGCATGAAGCCTTGGACGAAATATACAAGATGCCACTTCATAAATTTCGTCCCGAGGCTATTTTAGGTGCTGCGTCACCTTATTATTGGGCCAGGCCCATGTAATTTCGAAATACATAAGTATAGGCTATTTTTAGAGTCCGTATGTGTGGGGAAACAAGAGATAGGGTTGATTTCGGACCCCTCCACCAAGGGCCACGAAATTCCCCCCCTCTTCCTCCATATATACAGCCCTTAGGGCATCGTTTAGACGTTGGGTTTTGTTTAGATTAAAAGTTCGCCATAGCTGCAACTTCGCGTACTTCGTTTGTGTTCAACGACCAGACAAAGGCGTCACAGAACCCCACCTTGATCAATAAAGCTTTCATCTTATATTCACAATATCCAAATTGAAATCTTAGTTTCTTGCTTGTTCTTCGTTTGCTCGCAGGAAACAGACCCTCGTGGTCAGGTTGATCGTGCTCCGGCGTGGTCAATAACCTCTCGGAGTTGGTTTAGCGATTGCTAAGGCGCGACGTCCTCGCACGTTCGTAGTCGGATCGTCAAAGTCGACTTCCACCAAAGCGAAATCCACCATCTCATCGAAAGACGGGACACCTTTGCCTCTATCACGAACTAACTTTTCTGCAGGCCGACCTTCATCATGGACACCACGTGCATCTTCTACTTCAACTGCACCAGCACCTCCATCCGGTGCCACCTCCAGCCGTGATACAAGAAAACAGGCACAACCACCATTATCTGCCAAGAGCGCACCTGCGGGGCCTGCACAGCGTTCTTCTTCTTCCATGGCATCAACAGGGCACACAAGTGATATTATTTGTCGTCGTTGTAAGGGAGGAGGTCATTATGCGAGGGAATGCAAATCTCCGCGTGTGATGATTGCTACTGCGGATGGTGGATATGAGTCCGCTAGTGACTATGATGAGGAGACATTGGCTCTTATTACACGTGAAGAACATGGTGGAGATGATTCTGATCATGAGACGCAATACATGGCTCCTGAAGACGCTGACCGGTATGAATGTTTAGTTGCTCAACGTGTTTTGAGTGTGCAGGTCACACAAGCTGAGCAAAATCAGAGGCACAATTTGTTCCATACCAAGGGAGTTGTGAAGGAACGTTCTGTGCGCGTCATAATAGACGGAGGGAGCTGCAACAACTTGGCTAGCATGGAGATGGTGGAGAAGCTTTCTCTCACCACAAGACCACATCCACATCCTTACTACATCCAATGGTTCAACAACAGCGGCAAGGTTAAGGTAACACGTACTGTTCGTGTGCATTTTAGTATCTCTACATATGCTGATTATGTTGATTGTGATCTGGTACCTATGCAAGCATGTTCCTTATTACTTGGTAGACCATGGCAATTTGATAAAAATTCTGTACACCATGGTAGAAACAATCACTATACTCTTGTTCATAAGGATAAAAATATTACTTTGCTTCCTATGACTCCTGATTCCATTTTGAAAGATGATATTAATAGAGCTAATAAAGCAAAACAGGAGAAGAATAAGAGTGAAAATCAGATTGTGGCAAAAGAATTTGAGCAACAAATGAAGCCTAATAATAAACCATCTAGTGTTGCTTCTGAAATTAAATTGAAAAGTGCATGTTTATTTGCCACCAAATCTGATATTGATGAGCTAGATTTCAGCAAATCTGTTTGCTATGCTTTTGTGTGCAAAGAGGCATTATTTTCATTCGAGGACGTGCCTTCCTCTTTGCCTCCTGCTGTCACTAACATTTTGCAGGAGTTCGCTGATGTTTTTCCACAAGACGTGCCACCGGGATTACCGCCTATTCGAGGGATTGAGCATCAGATTGACTTAATTCCCGGTGCTTCACTGCCAAACCATGCACCATACCGTACCAATCCAGAGGAGACGAAGGAGATTATGCGTCAAGTACAAGAGCTTCTCGACAAAGGTTATATACGCGAATCCCTTAGTCCTTGTGCTGTTCCTATTATTCTAGTGCCGAAAAAGGATGGTACATCACGTATGTGTGTTGATTGTAGAGGCATTAATAATATTACTATTCGTTATCGTCATCCTATTCCTAGGCTAGAAGATATGCTTGATGAATTGAGTGGCTCTACAATATTCTCCAAAGTTGATTTACGTAGTGGATACCATCAAATTCGTATGAAATTGGGAGATGAATGGAAAACAGCATTCAAAACTAAGTTTGGATTATATGAGTGGTTAGTCATGCCTTTTGGGTTAACTAATGCACCTAGTACTTTCATGAGATTAATGAACGAAGTTTTACGTGCTTTCATTGGACGATTTGTGGTAGTTTACTTTGATGACATATTGATTTATAGCAGATCTTTGGAAGAACATTTGGAACATTTACGTGCTGTTTTTATTGCTCTACGTGATGCACGTTTGTTTGGTAACCTTGGGAAGTGCACCTTTTGCACCGACCGAGTATCTTTTCTTGGCTATGTTGTTACTCCACAGGGAATTGAAGTTGATAAAGCCAAGATTGAAGCTATTGAGAGTTGGCCGCAGCCCAAAACTGATAGAGGCGAGGGTCCCGATCTTTCGATGAGATGATGGATATCGCTTTGGTGGAAGTCGACTTTGACGATCCGACTACGAACGTGCGAGGACGTCGCGCCTTAGCAATCGCTAAACCAACTCCGAGAGGTTATTGACCACGCCGGAGCACGATCAACCTGACCACGAGGGTCTGTTTCCTGCGAGCAAACGAAGAACAAGCAAGAAACTAAGATTGCAATCTGGATATTGCGAATATAAGATGAAAGCTTTATTGATCAAGGTGGGGTTCTGTGACGCCTTTGTCTGGTCGTTGAACACAAACGAAGTACGCGAAGTTGCAGCTATGGAGAACTTTTAATCTAAACAAAACCCAAAGTCTAAACGATGCCCTAAGGGCTGTATATATGGAGGAAGAGGGGGGGAATTTCGTGGCCCTTGGTGGAGGGATCCGAAATCAACCCTATCTCTTGTTTCCCCACACATACGGACTCTAAAAATAGCCTATACTTATGTATTTCGAAATTACATGGGCCTGGCCCAATAATAAGGTGACGCAACACCTAAAATAGCCTCGGGACGAAATTTATGAAGTGGCATCTTGTATATTTCGTCCAAGGCTTCATGCACCCATTATGGTGGCTTCAAAGTCCTGAAATCATCACTTGTAACTCCGTTCTTGTTCCCCTTGCGCATGCCATCATCTCCATGCTTGTTCTTGCTCCAATGTTCATCCTTCTCCAAGCTAGGCCCTTCATTAGTAAGCAAAACAAATGTATCCAATTTAGGCAGCATCATATTCTCATGAACATTAGAATCATTACCAAGAAACGAAAGTACCTGGTAATTTAGTTGGCGTGCACGAGCTCTAGTAATTGGTCCAGTATGTATAGCAGCAGGGGCTGTGGGTGTAACAATTGTATTGATGTCCTCATCATCCCCCCCTTCTTGAAATGAAGTCGTCCTCGACGGAAGTTCATCTTCCTCACCCAAATAAGGCTTCAAATCTGCAATGTTAAAAGTGGGACTAACCCCAAAATCTGCAGGCAGCTCAAGTTTATGCATTATCATTTATTTTCTCTAACACCTTAAAGGGACCATCAGCACGTGGCATTAGCTTTGATTTGCGCAAATCAGGAAATCTATCCTTACGCAAATGTAACCAAACAAGATCTCCAGGTGCAAACACAACATGTTTTCTACCCTTATCTCCAGCAAGTTTATATTTAGCATTCATACGCTCAATGTTTTCCTTAGTTAACTCATGCATTTTTAAAATCAATTCAGCACGTTGTTTAGCATCAAAATTAACCTTCTCCGAAGATGGAAGAGGCAACAAATCAATAGGTGCACAAGGTAGGAAACCATACACAACTTCAAAAGGGCACATCTTAGTAGTAGAATGCAATGAACGATTATAAGAAAATGCAATATGAGGCAAGCATTCCTCCCACATTTTCTTATTATTCTTCAAAACAGCCCTAAGCATAGTAGACAACGTTCTATTGACTACTTCAGTTTGTCCATCAGTTTGGGGGTGACAAGTAGTACTAAAAAGCAGTTTAGTCCCCAACTTAGCCCATAAACATCTCCAAAAGTAGCTAAGAAATTTAGTATCACGATCTGAAACAATAGTATTTGGCACACCATGCAAGCGAATAATTTCACGAAAGAACAAATCACCAACATTAACAGCATCATCGCTTTTATGACATGGTATAAAGTGTGCCATTTTCGAGAATCTATCCACGACAACAAATATGCTATCCCTCCCCTTCTTTGTTCGAGGTAAACCTAAAACAAAGTCCATAGATATATCCTCCCAAGGAACACTAGGTACAGGCAAAGGCATATATAAACCATGAGGATTGAGTCGTGACTTAGCTTTTTGACATGTAGTGCATCGAGCAATGAAACGCTCAACATCCCGTCTCATCTTTGGCCAAAAGAAATGTGTAGCAAGTACGTCCTCCGTCTTCTTCACGCCAAAGTGTCCCATTAATCCTCCTCCATGCGCCTCCTGCAACAACAAAAGACGAACGGAGCTAGCTGGAATGCATAGCTTGTTAGCACGAAACACAAATCCATCGTTAACGACAAACTTGTTCCACATTCTTCCTTCTTTACAATTCTGCATTACATCTTTAAAATCAGCATCATCCACATATTGATCTTTGATGGTCTCCAAATCAAATATTTTGAAGTCAAGTTGTGAAAGCATAGTATAGCGACGAGACAATGCATCAGCAATAACATTTTCTTTGCCCTTCTTGTGTTTAATGACATAAGGGAAAGTCTCAATGAATTCAACCCATTTAGCATGTCTACGATTCAGTTTAGCTTGACTTTTAATATGTTTCAAAGATTCATGATCAGAATGTATAACAAATTCTTTGGGCCATAAATAATGTTGCCATGTTTCTAAAGTCCGAACAAGAGCATATAATTCTTTATCATAAGTAGAATAATTCAGACTAGGCCCACTCAATTTTTCAGAAAAGTATGCAACAGGTTTGCCATCTTGTAATAACACACCTCCTAATCCAATTCCACTAGCATCACATTCAAGCTCAAAAGTCTTATTAAAATCAGGAAGTTGGAGTAAAGGAGCATGTGTCAACTTATCTTTCAATACCGTGAAGGCTTCTTCCTGTGCGGTACCCCAAACAAAAGGCACATCCTTCTTTGTAAGCTCGTTGAGAGGTGCAGCAATGGTGCTGAAATCTCTCACAAAACGCCTATAGAATCCAGCGAGGCCAAGAAAACTCCTCACTTGTATGACCGTTTTGGGCTGCGGCCAACTCTCAATAGCTTCAATCTTGGCTTTGTCAACTTCAATTCCCTGTGGAGTAACAACATAGCCAAGAAAAGATACTCGGTCGGTGCAAAAGGTGCACTTCCCAAGGTTACCAAACAAACGTGCATCACGTAGAGCAATAAAAACAACACGTAAATGTTCCAAATGTTCTTCCAAAGATCTGCTATAAATCTGTATATCATCAAAATAGACTACCACAAATCGTCCAATGAAAGCACGTAAAACTTCGTTCATTAGTCTCATGAAAGTACTAGGCGCATTAGTTAACCCAAAAGGCATGACTAACCACTCATATAATCCAAACTTAGTTTTAAATGCTGTTTTCCATTCATCTCCCAATTTCATACGAATTTGATGGTAGCCACTACGCAAATCAACTTTGGAGAATATTGTAGAGCCACTCAATTCATCAAGCATATCATCTAGCCTAGGAATAGGATGACGATAACGAATAGTAATATTATTAATGCCTCTACAATCAACACACATACGTGATGTACCATCCTTTTTCGGCACTAGAATAATAGGAACAGCACAAGGACTAAGGGATTCGCGTATATAACCTTTGTCGAGAAGCTCTTGTACTTGACGCATAATCTCCTTCGTCTCCTCTGGATTGGTACGGTATGGTGCACGGTTTGGCAGTGAAACACCGGGAATTAAGTCAATCTGATGCTCAATCCCTCGAATAGGCGGTAATCCCGGTGGCACGTCTTGTGGAAAAACGTCAGCGAACTCCTGCAAAATGTTAGTGACAGCAGGAGGCAAAGAGGAAGGCACGTCCTCAAATGAAAATGATGCCTCTTTGCACACAAAAGCATAGCAAACAGATTTGCTGAAATCTAGCTCATCAATATCAGATTTGGTGGCAAATAAACATGCACTTTTCAATTTAATTTCAGAAGCAACACTAGATGGTTGATTATTAGGCTTCATTTGTTGCTCAAATTCTTTTGCCACAATCTGATTTTTACTCTTATTCTTCTCCTGTTGTGCTTTATTAGCTCTATTAATATCATCTTTCAAAATGGAATCAGGAGTCATAGGAAGCAAAGTAATATTTTTATCCTTATGAACAAGAGTATAGTGATTGTTTCTACCATGGTGTACAGAATTTTTATCAAATTGCCATGGTCTACCAAGTAATAAGGAACATGCTTGCATAGGTACCACATCACAATCAACATAATCAGCATATGTAGAGATACTAAAATGCACACGGACAGTACGTGTTACCTTAACCTTGCCGCTGTTGTTGAACCATTGGATGTAGTAAGGATGTGGATGTGGTCTTGTGGTGAGAGAAAGCTTCTCCACCATCTCCATGCTAGCCAAGTTGTTGCAGCTCCCTCCGTCTATTATGACGCGCACAGAACGTTCCTTCACAACTCCCTTGGTATGGAACAAATTGTGCCTCTGATTTTGCTCAGCTTGTGTGACCTGCACACTCAAAACACGTTGAGCAACTAAACATTCATACCTGTCAGCGTCTTCAGGAGCCATGTATTGCGTCTCATGATCAGAATCATCTCCACCATGTTCTTCACGTGTAATAAGAGCCAATGTCTCCTCATCATAGTCACTAGCGGACTCATATCCACCATCCGCGGTAGCAATCATCACATGCGGAGATTTGCATTCCCTTGCATAATGACCTCCTCCCTTACAACGACGACAAATAATATCACTTGTGTGCCCTGTTGATGCCATGGAAGAAGAAGAACGCTGTGCAGGCCCCGCAGGTGCGCTCTTGGCAGATAATGGTGGTTGTGCCTGTTTTCTTGTATCACGGCTGGAGGTGGCACCTGATGGAGGTGCTGGTGCAGTTGAAGTAGAAGATGCACGTGGTGTCCATGATGAAGGTCGGCCTGCAGAAAAGTTAGTTCGCCCCAATGCTTGTCGATCCTGCACTTCACGTTCAGCTTTACAAGCAAGATGGAATAAATGAGTGATATTACTATACTCCTTATACTCTAGAATGGTCTGAATCTCTCTATTTAATCCACCTATAAAACGTGCAAGCATAGCTTCATTCTCCTCAACAATACCACATCTAATCATGCCAGTTTGTAATTCCTGATAATATTCTTCTACAGAATTTTTTCCTTGTCTTAAGCGCTGTAATTTTTGAAGCAATTCACGTTGATAATATGGTGGAACCCAACGAGTACGCATAGTAGTTTTCAAAGCAGCCCAAGTAGCGGGAATAGGATATAATCTACAATGTTCAGACCACCAGACACATGCAAAACTAGTGAAAGCACAAACAGCAGCAGCAACCCGTCTCTCCTCGGGATATTGTAAACATGTAAAACGTTGTTCAGTTTCTAACTCCCAAGTAAGATATATATCAGGAACATATCTACCCTCAAATGGTGGAATATTCAATTTCAGTTTAGGAATATGGACATCATCTCGTACCTGAGGTGGTGGTGCAGGCCTACCATTACGAATATATACCTGAGGTCGACCTGCTGGTGGTGGTGCTGGTGGTTGCACGTAGTTTTGATTTTGAGCAACCTCATCCTCGTAATCTCTCACATAATCATCCTCCTCCGCATCAGCAGCAGGAGCTACAGAAGTATCAACAGCAGCACCAACAGTTTGGCCAAACACAAGAGGAACACGGCTCGCTCGGCGGAGGTCTATTTAACGACGTGGCGGTAGTCGTTGTTGTTGTTGTTGGAGAGGTGCGTTAGGTGCAGCAGGTGGTGGTGGTGGAAGACGCGCGAGCAATTCATTAAACTTGTTATCGAGCTTTGTTTCGAACGTCTTCTCCATGCCATCTATCTTCTCCATGGCCTCTTCAAATCTGTCTAGCACATCTTGCACCTGTCCACTCATCATTTGCTGAAATTTATCATGCAACTCCTTATTCGTCATGTTCTCCCAGTCAGTCTCGTCGGCTTGTGATCCTGGCATGGTTAGCAGCAATAGAAACACACAAGAATATGATCCTACAGACTACTAACAAGAGGTGGTGGTGGGTGTCACAAATCCGTCAAGCAAATCTCAAATTCTTACCAGTTCTTACCCAGCAGCAGGCGGTGATCGGCAACCGTTGTAGTCAAAAACTCTCAAAGCTTGGATAGAGCGATTACCAGGGAGAGTCAAACGCACGACGTAGATGTATGTGGAGCTTGGAAGGCTTATAATATGGTAGCAAAAAGGGTCAGCAATAATCAATTCAGAAGTTGAATAAACGCTCAACGACGGTACTGTGCTGGTCCTAGGCTAGACTGTGCTAGAGACGCGAGCCTAGAACACCAACAAAATCACGGCGCGGCACGTAAACAAGGGAAAAGCACACTCTGGAAAAAAAATCGCTCTTTTTTTGCGCTCTTTTTTTTGCGCTGCTTTTTTTTGCAAAAAATCACTATAATGGCGAGTGTCTCAAAACTCTTCCTAGCTCAAACTGACAGGATGGGCACGAAATTTTTTCGACCAAATTTTTTTTTTGACCGCCCGGACCCAAAAACTGGAAACGGGTCAAAAAAAACTTCCTATAATGGCACCTGTCTCAAAACACTCAGAAACACCTAAAAATAGGATAGCCAGAATTTTTTTCGAAAAATGCGTTTTCGAAAAATTTTGGGCCTAAACGGAGCGTGGTTTCCGGACTCTTTTTTTTTTCAAAACCTACTCCGGCAAGGAAACACGAATCGGAATCTAGATGGATCTCGAAAACAAACCTAATATGACAAGAACTCGGATTGGTGGTGGATATATGGTGGTAGATGGCAGCTGTGGTGGTATATGACAGCTGTGGTGGTATATGGATACGGATTCGAAGTGGTGGCGGATAAGCGGTGGCGGTAGATGGCAGGGGTGATGATGATGGTGCGGCGGCGTGACAACTTATGACCAGAACTCGAAACTCTAAAAGACTAGACTCTAAGACCAGCAACTAGACACGACGATGCAACCGCAAATTCAACAAAGCAAAACCCTAAAAAGATTATGCAAAGGCTCAGATTGGTTCGGATAAGATGAACTAACCCTAATTTTTTTTGTGGCTTTTTCGTGGACTATAGGTATGAAGAACAGACTCGATCTAAACTACGAAAAACTGTAAAATCTCACCGAGCAACCTCTGATACCACTTGATAGAGGCAAAGGTGTCCCGTCTTTCGATGAGATGATGGATATCGCTTTGGTGGAAGTCGACTTTGATGATCCGACTACGAACGTGCGAGGACGTCGCGCCTTAGCAATCGCTAAACCAACTCCGAGAGGTTATTGACCACGCCGGAGCACGATCAACCTGACCACGAGGGTCTGTTTCCTGTGAGCAAACAGAGAACAAGCAAGAAACTAAGATTCCAATCTGGATATTGCGAATATAAGATGAAAGCTTTATTGATCAAGGTGGGGTTCTGTGACGCCTTTGTCTGGTCGTTGAACACAAACGAAGTACGCGAAGTTGCAGCTATGGCGAACTTTTAATCTAAACAAAACCCAAAGTCTAAACGATGCCCTAAGGGCTGTATATATGGAGGAAGAGGGGGGAATTTCGTGGCCCTTGGTGGAGGGGTCCGAAATCAACCCTATCTCTTGTTTCCCCACACATACGGACTCTAAAAATAGCCTATACTTATGTATTTCGAAATTACATGGGCCTGGCCCAATAAAAATGTGACGCAGCACCTATAATAGCCTCGGGACGAAATTTATGAAGTGGCATCTTGTATATTTCGTCCAAGGCTTCATGCACCCATTATGGTGGCTTCAAAGTCCTCAAATCATCACTTGTAACTCCGTTCTTGTTCCCGTTGCGCATGCCATCATCTCCATGCTTGTTCTTGCTCCAATGTTCATCCTTCTCCAAGCTAGGCCCTTCATTTGTAAGCAAAACAAATGTATCCAATTTAGGCAACATCATATTCTCATGAACATTAGAATCATTACCAAGAAACGAAAGTACCTGGTAATTTAGTTGGCGTGCACGAGCTCTAGTAATTGGTCCAGTATGTATAGCAGCAGGGGCTGTGGGTGTAACAATTGTATTGATGTCCTCATCAATTTGCTGAAACTTATGATGAAGCTCCTTGTTCGATAAATTCTCCCAGTCAATCTCGTCGGCTTGTGATCCTGGCATGGTTAGCAGCAATAGAAACACACAAGAATATGATCCTACAGACTACGAACAAGTGGTGGTGGTGGGTGTCACAAATCCGTCAAGCAAAACTCAAATTCTTACCAGTTCTTACCCAGCAACAGGCGGTGATCGGCAACCGTTGTAGTCAAAACTCTCAAAGCTTGGATAGTGCGATTACCAGGGAGAGTCAAACGCACGACGTAGATGTATGTGGAGCTGGGAAGGCTTATAATATGGTAGCAAAAAGGGTCAGCAATAATCAATTCAGAGATGCAAAGTTGAATAAACGCTCAACGACGGTACTGTGCTGGTCCTAGGCTAGACTGTGCTAGAGACGCGAGCCTAGAACACCAACAAAATCACGGCGCGGCACGTAAACAAGGGAGGAGCACACTCTGAAAAAAAAATTCTATTTTTTTGCACTTTTTTCCTCTTTTTTTTTGCTCCGCAACAATTTTTTTCGAAAAAGTCTACAAATGGTCTAAAAACTGCCTAGCCAGAATTTTCCAGACTTAGTTTTTTTTTGAAATTGGAACTATTTTTCTTCTGCGGATGGCTCGGAAGTTGGGGAGTCCTTCTCTGTCACGACTCGGAGTGTTGCGTGATCTGGAAATCGAGAACAATGCAACAATTACTGGACTCGGACTAGGACTGGTGGCGGAGATGAATCTGGTGGAACTCGGACTGGTGGCGGAGATGAATCTGGTGGAACACGGACAGGTGGCGGATATATGTTGCAGGTGAACTCGGATTGGCGTGATGGCGGCGGATATGTGGTGGCGTATATGGATTCGGATTGGCGGTGAATATGTGGTGGTGGTATATGGCAACAGCGACGATGATGATGCGGTGGTGATATATGGCAGCGGCGACGTGACAACCTGTGAACAGAACTCGAAACTCTAAAAGACTAGACGCTAAGACCAGCAACTGGACACGACGATGCAACCGCAAATTCAACAAAGCAAATACAGAAAAGATTATGCAAGGCTCAGATTGGTTCGGATGGGATGAACTAACCCTAATTTTTTTTGGCTTTTTCGTGGACTATAGGTATGAAGAACAGACTCGATCTAAACTACGAAAAACTGTAAAATCTCACCGAGCAACCTGGAAATCTGATACCACTTGATAGAGGCAAAGGTGTCCCGTCTTTCGATGAGATGATGGATATCGCTTTGGTGGAAGTCGACTTTGACGATCTGACTACGAACATGCGAGGACGTCGCGCCCTAGCAATCGCTAAACCAACTCCGAGAGGTTATTGTCCACGCCGGAGCACGATCAACCTGACCACGAGGGTCTGTTTCCTGCGAGCAAACGAAGAACAAGCAAGAAACTAAGATTGCAATCTGGATATTGCGAATATAAGATGAAAGCTTTATTGATCAAGGTGGGGTTCTGTGACGCCTTTGTCTGGTCGTTGAACACAAACGAAGTACGCGAAGTTGCAGCTATGGCGAACTTTTAATCTAAACAAAACCCAAAGTCTAAACGATGCCCTAAGGGCTGTATATATGGAGGAAGAGGGGGGGAATTTCGTGGCCCTTGGTGGAGGGGTCCGAAATCAACCCTATCTCTTGTTTCCCCACACATACGGACTCTAAAAATAGCCTATACTTATGTATTTCGAAATTACATGGGCCTGGCCCAATAATAAGGTGACGCAGCACCTAAAATAGCCTCGGGACGAAATTTATGAAGTGGCATCTTGTATATTTCGTCCAAGGCTTCATGCACCC
>NC_057806.1:250514546-250537773 GCF_018294505.1 Triticum aestivum | reverse complement strand
TGCTGTTGTTGTTGTTGTTGTTGCTGCTGTTGTTGTTGTTGTTGTTGGTGGTGGTGGTGGTGGTGGTGTTGTTGTTGTTGTTGTTGTTGTTTGTTGCTGTTGTTTGTTGCTGTTGTTGTTGCTGTTGTTGTTGTTGCTGTTGTTGTTGCTGTTAGAGGTGCGTTAGGTGCAGCCGGTGTTGGTGGTGGAAGACGTGCGAGCAATTCATTAAACTTGTTATCGAGCTTTGTTCAGAATGTCTTCTCCATGCCATCTATCTTCTCCATGGCCTCTTCAAATCTGTCTAGCACATCTTGCACCTGTCCACTCATCATTTGCTGAAATTTATCATGCAACTCCTTATTCGTCATGTTCTTCCAGTCAGTCTCGTCGGCTTGTGATCCTGCCATGGTTAGCAGCAATAGAAACACAGAAGAATATGATCCTAAAGACTACTAACAAGAGGTCGTGGTGGGTGTCACAAATCCGTCAAGCAAATCTCAAATTCTTACCAGTTCTTACCCAGCAGCAGGCGGTGATCGGCAACCGTCGTAGTCAAAACTCTTAAAGCTTGGATAGAGCAATTACCAACAGAGTCAAACGCACGACGTAGATGTATGTGGAGCTGGGAAGGCTTATAACATGGTAGCAAAAAGGGTCAGCAATAATCATTTCAGAGATGCAAAGTTGAATAAACGCTCAACGACGGTACTGTGTTGGTCCTAGGCTAGACCGGGCTACAGATGCGAGCCTAGAACACTAACAAAATTATGGCGCTACACGTAAACAAGGGAGGAGCACGCTTTGAATTTTTTTCTCTTTTTTTCACTTTTTTGCACTTTTTTCCTTTTTTCGCTCCGCAACATTTTTTTCTTCGAAAAAGTCTACAAATGGTCTAAAAACTGCCTAGCCAGAATTTTCCAGACTTAGTTTTTTTTAAACTGGAACTATTTTTCTACTGCGGGTAGCACGGAAGTTGGGGAGTCCAACTCTATCACGACTCGGAGTATGGCGTGATCTGGAAATCCAAAACAAAGCAACAAATACTGGACTCGGACTAGGACTAGTGGCGGAGATGAATCTGGTGGAAACTCGGACTGGTGGCGGATATATGTAGGGCGGTGGAACTTGGATTGGTGGCGAATCGGTGATGGAGGTGGACTCGGATTATCGTGATGGCGGTGGATATGTGGTAAAGGCAGCGGTGATGACGATGGTGGTATATGGCAGCTGATAGAGGCAAAGGTGTCCCGTCTTTCGATGAGATGGTGGATTTCGCTTTGGTGGAAGTCGACTTTGACGATCCGACTACGAACGTGCGAGGACGTCGCGCCTTAGCAATCGCTAAACCAACTCCGAGAGGTTATTGACCACGCCGGAGCACGATCAACCTGACCACGAGGGTCTGTTTCCCGCGAGCAAACGAAGAACAAGCAAGAAACTAAGATTGCAATCTGGATATTGCGAATATAAGATGAAAGCTTTATTGATCAAGGTGGGGTTCTGTGACGCCTTTGTCTGGTCGTTGAACACAAACGAAGTACGCGAAGTTGCAGCTATGGCGAACTTTTAATCTAAACAAAACCCAAAGTCTAAACGATGCCCTAAGGGCTGTATATATGGAGGAAGAGGGGGGAATTTCGTGGCCCTTGGTGGAGGGGTCCGAAATCAACCCTATCTCTTGTTTCCCCACACATACGGACTCTAAAAATAGCCTATACTTATGTATTTCGAAATTACATGGGCCTGGCCCAAAAATAAGGTGACGCAGCACCTAAAATAGCCTCGGGACGAAATTTATGAAGTGGCATCTTGTATATTTCGTCCAAGGCTTCATGCACCCATTATGGTGGCTTCAAAGTCCTGAAATCATCACTTGTAACTCCGTTCTTGTTCCCCTTGCGCATGACATCATCTCCATGCTTGTTCTTGCTCCAATGTTCATCCTTCTCCAAGCTAGGCCCTTCATTTGTAAGCAAAACAAATGTATCCAATTTAGGCAGCATCATATTCTCATGAACATTAGAATCATTACCAAGAAACGAAAGTACCTGGTAATTTAGTTGGCGTGCACGAGCTCTAGTAATTGGTCCAGTATGTATAGCAGCAGGGGCTGTGGGTGTAACAATTGTATTGATGTCCTCATGATCCTCCCCTTCTTGAAATGAAGTCGTCCTCGACGGAAGTTCATCTTCCTCACCCAAATAAGGCTTCAAATCTGCAATGTTAAAAGTGGGACTAACCCCAAAATCTGCAGGCAGCTCAAGTTTATATGCATTATCATTTATTTTCTCTAACACCTTAAAGGGACCATCAGCACGTGGCATTAACTTTGATTTGCGCAAATCAGGAAATCTATCCTTACGCAAATGTAACCAAACAAGATCTCCAGGTGCAAAAACAACATGTTTTCTACCCTTATCTCCAGCAAGTTTATATTTAGCATTCATGTGCTCAATGTTTTCCTTAGTTAACTCATGCATTTTTAAAATCAATTCAGCACGTTGTTTAGCATCAAAATTAACGTTCTCCGAAGATGGAAGAGGAAACAAATCAGTAGGTGCATGAGGTAGGAAACCATACACAACTTCAAAAGGGCACATCTTAGTAGTAGAATGCAATGAACGATTATTAGCAAATTCAATATGAGGCAAGCATTCCTCCCACATTTTCTTATTATTCTTCAAAACAGCCCTAAGCATAGTAGACAACGTTCTATTGACTACTTCAGTTTGTCCATCAGTTTGGGGGTGACAAGTAGTACTAAAAAGCAGTTTAGTCCCCAACTTAGCCCATAAACATCTCCAAAAGTGGCTAAGAAATTTAGTATCACGATCTGAAACAATAGTATTTGGCACACCATGCAAGCGAATAATTTCACGAAAGAACAAATCAGCAACATTAACAGCATCATCGCTTTTATGACATGGTATAAAGTGTGCCATTTTCGAGAATCTATCCACGACAACAAATATGCTATCCCTCCCCTTCTTTGTTCGAGGTAAACCTAAAACAAAGTCCATAGATATATCCTCCCAAGGAACACTAGGTACAGGCAAAGGCATATATAAACCATGAGGATTGAGTCGTGACTTAGCTTTTTGACATGTAGTGCATCGAGCAATAAAACGCTCAACATCCCGTCTCATCTTTGGCCAAAAGAAATGTGTAGCAAGTACGTCCTCCGTTGATGAGGACATCAATACAATTGTTACACCCACAGCCCCTGCTGCTATACATACTGGACCAATTACTAGAGCTCGTGCACGCCAACTAAATTACCAGGTACTTTCGTTTCTTGGTAATGATTCTAATGTTCATGAGAATATGATGCTGCCTAAATTGGATACATTTGTTTTGCTTACAAATGAAGGGCCTAGCTTGGAGAAGGATGAACATTGGAGCAAGAACAAGCATGGAGATGATGGCATGCGCAAGGGGAACAATAACGGAGTTACAAGTGATGATTTCAGGACTTTGAAGCCACCATAATGGGTGCATGAAGCTTTGGACGAAATATACAAGATGCCACTTCATAAATTTCGTCCCAAGGCTATTTTAGGTGCTGCGTCACCTTATTATTGGGCCAGGCCCATGTAATTTCGAAATACATAAGTATAGGCTATTTTTAGAGTCCGTATGTGTGGGGAAACAAGAGATAGGGTTGATTTCGGACCCCTCCACCAAGGGCCACGAAATTCCCCCCTCTTCCTCCATATATACAGCCCTTAGGGCATCGTTTAGACTTTGGGTTTTGTTTAGATTAAAAGTTCGCCATAGCTGCCACTTCGCGTACTTCGTTTGTGTTCAACGACCAGACAAAGGCGTCACAGAACCCCACCTTGATCAATAAAGCTTTCATCTTATATTCGCAATATCCAGATTGCAATCTTAGTTTCTTGCTTGTTCTTCGTTTGCTCGCAGGAAACAGACCCTCGTGGTCAGGTTGATCGTGCTCCGGCGTGGTCAATAACCTCTCGGAGTTGGTTTAGCGATTGCTAAGGCGCGACGTCCTCGCACGTTCGTAGTCGGATCGTCAAAGTCGACTTCCACCAAAGCGAAATCCACCATCTCATCGAAAGACGGGACACCTTTGCCGCTATCATGTGCCCTTTTGAAGTTGTGTATGGTTTCCTACCTCGTGCACCTATTGATTTGTTGCCTCTTCCATCTTCGGAGAAGGTTAATTTTGATGCTAAACAACGTGCTGAATTGATTTTAAAAATGCATGAGTTAACTAAGGAAAACATTGAGCGTATGAATGCTAAATATAAACTTGCTGGAGATAAGGGTAGAAAACATGTTGTGTTTGCACCTGGAGATCTTGTTTGGTTACATTTGCGTAAGGATAGATTTCCCGATTTGCGCAAATCAAAGCTAATGCCACGTGCTGATGGTCCCTTTAAGGTGTTAGAGAAAATAAATGATAATGCATATAAACTTGAGCTGCCTGCAGATTTTGGGGTTAGTCCCACTTTTAACATTGCAGATTTGAAGCCTTATTTGGGTGAGGAAGATGAACTTCCGTCGAGGACGACTTCATTTCAAGAAGGGGAGGATGATGAGGACATCAATACAATTGTTACACCCACAGCCCCTCCTGCTATACATACTGGACCAATTACTAGAGCTCGTGCACGCCAACTAAATTACCAGGTACTTTCGTTTCTTGGTAATGATTCTAATGTTCATGAGAATATGATGCTGCCTAAATTGGATACATTTGTTTTGCTTACAAATGAAGGGCCTAGCTTGGAGAAGGATGAACATTGGAGCAAGAACAAGAACGGAGTTACAAGTGATGATTTCAGGACTTTGAAGCCACCATAATGGGTGCATGAAGCCTTGGACGAAATATACAAGATGCCACTTCATAAATTTCGTCCCGAGGCTATTTTAGGTGCTGTGTCACCTTATTATTGGGCCAGGCCCATGTAATTTCGAAATACATAAGTATAGGCTATTTTTAGAGTCCGTATGTGTGGGGAAACAAGAGATAGGGTTGATTTCGGACCCCTCCACCAAGGGCCACGAAATTCCCCCCTCTTCCTCCATATATACAGCCCTTAGGGCATCGTTTAGACTTTGGGGTTTTGTTTAGATTAAAAGTTCGCCATAGCTGCAACTTCGCGTACTTCGTTTGTGTTCAACGACCAGACAAAGGCGTCACAGAACCCCACCTTGATCAATAAAGCTTTCATCTTATATTCGCAATATCCAGATTGCAATCTTAGTTTCTTGCTTGTTCTTCATTTGCTCGCAGGAAACAGACCCTCGTGGTCAGGTTGATCGTGCTCCGGCGTGGTCAATAACCTCTCGGAGTTGGTTTAGCGATTGCTAAGGCGCGACGTCCTCGCACGTTCGTAGTCGGATCGTCAAAGTCGACTTCCACCAAAGCGATATCCATCATCTCATCGAAAGACGGGACACCTTTGCCTCTATCAGTCCCCAACTTAGCCCATAAACATCTCCAAAAGTGGCTAAGAAATTTAGTATCACGATCTGAAACAATAGTATTTGGCACACCATGCAAGCGAATAATTTCACGAAAGAACAAATCAGCAACATTAACAGCATCATCGCTTTTATGACATGGTATAAAGTGTGCCATTTTCGAGAATCTATCCACGACAACAAATATGCTATCCCTCCCCTTCTTTGTTCGAGGTAAACCTAAAACAAAGTCCATAGATATATCCTCCCAAGGAACACTAGGTACAGGCAAAGGCATATATAAACCATGAGGATTGAGTCGTGACTTAGCTTTTTGACATGTAGTGCAGCGAGCAATAAAACGCTCAACATCCCGTCTCATCTTTGGCCAAAAGAAATGTGTAGCAAGTACGTCCTCCGTCTTCTTCACGCCAAAGTGTCCCATTAATCCTCCTCCATGCGCCTCCTGCAACAACAAAAGACGAACGGAGCTAGCTGGAATGCATAGCTTGTTAGCACGAAACACAAATCCATCGTTAACAACAAACTTGTTCCACATTCTTCCTTCTTTACAATTATGCATTACATCTTTAAAATCAGCATCATGCACATATTGATCTTTGATGGTCTCCAAACCAAATATTCTGAAGTCAAGTTGTGAAAGCATAGTATAGCGACGAGACAAAGCATCAGCAATAACATTTTCTTTTCCCTTCTTGTGTTTAATGACATAAGGGAAAGTCTCAATGAATTCAACCCATTTAGCATGTCTACGATTCAGTTTAGCTTGACTTTTAATATGTTTCAATGATTCATGATCAGAATGTATAACAAATTCTTTGGGCCATAAATAATGTTGCCATGTTTCTAAAGTCCGAACAAGAGCATATAATTCTTTATCATAAGTAGAATAATTCAGACTAGGCCCACTCAATTTTTCAGAAAAGTATGCAACAGGTTTGCCATCTTGAAATAACACACCTCCTAATCCAATTCCACTAGCATCACATTCAAGCTCAAAAGTCTTATTAAAATCAGGAAGTTGGAGTAAAGGAGCATGTGTCAACTTATCTTTCAATACCGTGAAGGCTTCTTCCTGTGCGGTACCCCAAAGAAAAGGCACATCTTTCTTTGTAAGCTCATTGAGAGGTGCAGCAATGGTGCTGAAATCTCTCACAAAACGCCTATAGAATCCAGCGAGGCCAAGAAAACTCCTCACTTGTGTGACCGTTTTGGGCTGCGGCCAACTCTCAATAGCTTCAATCTTGGCTTTATCAACTTCAATTCCCTGTGGAGTAACAACATAGCCAAGAAAAGATACTCGGTCGGTGCAAAAGGTGCACTTCCCAAGGTTACCAAACAAACGTGCATCACGTAGAGCAATAAAAACAGCACGTAAATGTTCCAAATGTTCCTCCAAAGATCTGCTATAAATCAATATGTCATCAAAGTAAACTACCACAAATCGTCCAATGAAAGCACGTAAAACTTCGTTCATTAGTCTCATGAAAGTACTAGGTGCATTAGTTAACCCAAAAGCCATGACTAACCACTCATATAATCCAAACTTAGTTTTAAATGCTGTTTTCCATTCATCTCCCAATTTCATACGAATTTGATGGTAGCCACTACGCAAATCAACTTTGGAGAATATTGTAGAGCCACTCAATTCATCAAGCATATCATCTAGCCTAGGAATAGGATGACGATAACGAATAGTAATATTATTAATGCCTCTACAATCAACACACATACGTGATGTACCATCCTTTTTCGGTACTAGAATAATAGGAACAGCACAAGGACTAAGGGATTCGCGTATATAACCTTTGTCGAGAAGCTCTTGTACTTGACGCATAATCTCCTTCGTCTCCTCTGGATTGGTACGGTATGGTGCACGGTTTGGCAGTGAAGCACCGGGAATTCAGTCAATCTGATGCTCAATCCCTCGAATAGGCGGTAATCCCGGTGGCACGTCTTGTGGAAAAACGTCAGCGAACTCCTGCAAAATGTTAGTGACAGCAGGAGGCAAAGAGGAAGGCACGTCCTCGAATGAAAATAATGCCTCTTTGCACACAAAAGCATAGCAAACAGATTTGCTGAAATCTAGCTCATCAATATCAGATTTGGTGGCAAATAAACATGCACTTTTCAATTTAATTTCAGAAGCAACACTAGATGGTTTATTATTAGGCTTCATTTGTTGCTCAAATTCTTTTGCCACAATCTGATTTTCACTCTTATTCTTCTCCTGTTGTGCTTTATTAGCTCTATTAATATCATCTTTCAAAATGGAATCAGGAGTCATAGGAAGCAAAGTAATATTTTTATCCTTATGAACAAGAGTATAGTGATTGTTTCTACCATGGTGTACATAATTTTTATCAAATTGCCATGGTCTACCAAGTAATAAAGAACATGCTTGCATAGGTACCACATCACAATCAACATAATCAGCATATGTAGAGATACTAAAATGCACACGAACAGTACGTGTTACCTTAACCTTGCCGCTGTTGTTGAACCATTGGATGTAGTAAGGATGTGGATGTGGTCTTGTGGTGAGAGCAAGCGTCTCCACCATATCCATGCTAGCCAAGTTGTTGCAGCTCCCTCCGTCTATGATGACGCGCACAGAACGTTCCTTCACAACTCCCTTGGTATGGAACAAATTGTGCCTCTGATTTTGCTCAGCTTGTGTGACCTGCACACTCAAAACACGTTGAGCAACTAAACATTCAGACCTGTCAGCGTCTTTAGGAGCCATGTATTGCGTCTCATGATCAGAATCATCTCCACCATGTTCTTCACGTGTAATAAGAGCCAAAGTCTCCTCATCATAGTCACTAGCAGACTCATATCCACCATCCGCGGTAGCAATCATCACACGCGGAGATTTGCATTCTCTCGCATAATGACCTCCTCCCTTACAACGACGACAAATAATATCACTTGTGTGCCCTGTTGATGCCATGGAAGAAGAAGAACGCTGTGCAGGCCCCGCAGGTGCGCTCTTGGCAGATAATGGTGGTTGTGCCTGTTTTCTTGTATCACGGCTGGAGGTGGCACCGGATGGAGGTGCTGGTGCAGTTGAAGTAGAAGATGCACGTGGTGTCCATGATGAAGGTCGGCCTGCAGAAAAGTTAGTTCGCCCCAATGCTTGTCGATCCTGCACTTCACGTTCAGCTTTACAAGCAAGATGGAATATATTAGTATACTCCTTATAGTCTAGAATGGTCTGAATCTCTCTATTTAATCCACCCAGAAAACGTGCAAGCATAGCTTCATTCTCCTCAACAATACCACATCTAATCATGCCAGTTTGTAATTCCTGATAATATTCTTCTACAGAATTTTTCCCTTGTCTTAAACGCTGCAATTTTTGAAGCAATTCACGTTGATAATATGGTGGAACCCAACGCGTACGCATAGCAGTTTTCAAAGCAGCCCAAATAGTTGGAATAGGATATAATCTACAATGTTCAGACCACCATACACATGCAAAACTAGTGAAAGCACAAACAGCAGCAACTCGTCTCTCCTCAGGATATTGTAAACATGTAAATCGTTGTTCAGTTTCTAACTCCCAAGTAAGATATATATCAGGAACATATCTACCCTCAAATGGTGGAATATTCAATTTCAGTTTAGGAATATGGACATCATCTCGTACCTGAGGTGGTGGTGCAGGCCTACCATTACGAATATATACCTGAGGTCGACCTGCTGGTGGTGGTACAGGTGGCTGCACGTAGTGTTGATTTTGATCAACCTCATCCTCATAATCTCCCACATAATCATCCTCCTCCGCATCAGCAGCAGGAGCCACAGAAGTATCAACAGCAGCACCAACAGTTTGGCCAAACGCAAGAGGAACACGGCTTGCTCGGCGGAGGTCTGCTTCGCGACGTGGAGGTAGTCGTTGTTGTTGTTGTTGGAGAGGTGCGTTAGGTGCAGCGGGTGGTGGTGGTGGAAGACGCGCGAGCAATTCATTAAACTTGTTATCGAGCTTTGTTTCGAACGCTTCTCAAGGCCAGTGATCTTCTCCATGGCCTCTTCAAAATTGTTCAGCACATCTTGCACCTGTTCAGTCATCATTTGCTGAAACTTATCATGAAGCTCCTTGTTCGATAAATTCTCCCAGTCAATCTCGTCGGCTTGTGATCCTGGCATGGTTAGCAGCAATAGAAACACACAAGAATATGATCCTACAGACTACGAACAAGTGGTGGTGGTGGGTGTCACAAATCCGTCAAGCAAATCTCAAATTCTTACCAGTTCTTACCCAGCAGCAGGCGGTGATCGGCAACCGTTGTAGTCAAAAACTCTCAAAGCTTGGATAGAGCGATTACCAAGGAGAGTCAAACGCACGACGTAGATGTATGTGGAGCTGGGAAGGCTTATAATATGGTAGCAAAAAGGGTCAGCAATAATCAATTCAAAATGCAAAGTTGAATAAACGCTCAACAACGGTACTGTGCTGGTCCTAGGCTAGACTGTGCTAGAGACGCGAGCCTAGAACACTAACAAAATCACGGCGCGGCACGTAAGCAAGGGAAAAGCACACTCTGAAAAAAAAAATTCGCTTTTTTTTTTGCTCTCTTTTTTTTTTGCGCTGCTTTTTTTTGCGAAAAATCACTATAATGGCGAGTGTCTCAAAACTCTTCTTAGCACAAACTGACAGGATGGGCACGAAATTATTTTGACCAATTTTTTTTTTTGACTGCCCGGACCCAAAAACTGGAAACGGGTCAAAAAAAACTTCCTATAATGGCACCTGTCTCAAAACACTCAGAAACACCTAAAAATAGGATAGCCAGAAATTTTTTCGAAAAATGCGTTTTCGAAAAATTTTGGGCCTAAACGGAGCGTGGCTACCCTAAATTTTTTTTTTCCGAAACCTACTCCGGCAAGGAAACACGAATCGGAAACTAGATGGATCTCGCAAACAAACCTAATAAGCAAGGAAATCAGATTGGTGGTGGATATATGGTGGTGGTATATGGCAGCGGTGGTGGTAGCGGTGGTAGTATATGGATATGGATCGGTGGTGGTATATGGACACGGATTGGTGGTGGTATATGGATACGGATTCCGGTGCGGTAGTGGTAGATGGCAGGGGCGATGATGATGGTGCGGCGGCGGCGTGACAACTTATGACCAGAACTCGAAACTCTAAAAGACTAGACTCTAAGACCAGCAACTAGACACGACGATGCAACCGCAAATTCAACAAAGCAAAACCCTAAAAAGATTATGCAAAGGCTCAGATTGGTTCGGATATGATGAACTAACCCTAATTTTTTTTGGCTTTTTCGTGGACTGTAGGTATGAAGAACAGACTCGATCTAAACTACGAAAAACTGTAAAATCTCACCGAGCAACCTGGAAATCTGATACCACTTGATAGAGGCAAAGGTGTCCCGTCTTTCGATGAGATGGTGGATTTCGCTTTGGTGGAAGTCGACTTTGACGATCCGACTACGAACGTGCGAGGACGTCGCGCCTTAGCAATCGCTAAACCAACTCCGAGAGGTTATTGACCACGCCGGGGCACGATCAACCTGACCACGAGGGTCTGTTTCCTGCGAGCAAACGAAGAACAAGCAAGAAACTAAGATTGCAATCTGGATATTGCGAATATAAGATGAAAGCTTTATTGATCAAGGTGGGGTTCTGTGACGCCTTTGTCTGGTCGTTGAACACAAACGAAGTACGCAAAGTTGCAGCTATGGCGAACTTTAATCTAAACAAAACCCAAAGTCTAAACGATGCCCTAAGGGCTGTATATATGGAGGAAGAGGGGGGAATTTCGTGGCCCTTGGTGGAGGGGTCCGAAATCAACCCTATCTCTTGTTTCCCCACACATACGGACTCTAAAAATAGCCTATACTTATGTATTTCGAAATTACATGGGCCTGGCCCAATAATAAGGTGACGCAGCACCTAAAATAGCCTCGGGACGAAATTTATGAAGTGGCATCTTGTATATTTCGTCCAAGGCTTCATGCACCCATTATGGTGGCTTCAAAGTCCTGAAATCATCACTTGTAACTCCGTTCTTGTTCCCCTTGCGCATGCCATCATCTCCATGCTTGTTCTTGCTCCAATGTTCATCCTTCTCCAAGCTAGGCCCTTCATTTGTAAGCAAAACAAATGTATCCAATTTAGGCAGCATCATATTCTCATGAACATTAGAATCATTACCGGAGTCGGGTAGCCACGCTCCGTTTAGGCCCAAAATTTTTCGAAAACTCATTTTTCGAAAAAATTTCTGGCTATCCTATTTTTAGGTGTTTCTGAGTGTTTTGAGACAGGTGCCATTATAGGAAGTTTTTTTTGACCCGTTTCCAGTTTTTGGGTCCGGGCAGTCGAAAAAAAAAATTGGTCGAAAAAATTTCGTGCCCATCCTGTCCGTTTGAGCTAGGAAGAGTTTTGAGACACTCGCCATTATAGTGATTTTTCGCAAAAAAAAGCAGCGCAAAAAAAAAAGAGCGCAAAAAAAAGAGCGATTTTTTTTTCAGAGTGTGCTTTTCCCTTGTTTACGTGCCGCGCCGTGATTTTGTTGGTGTTCTAGGCTCGCGTCTCTAGCACAGTCTAGCCTAGGACCAGCACAGTACCGTCGTTGAGCGTTTATTCAACTTTGCATCTCTGAATTGATTATTGCTGACCCTTTTTGCTACCATACTATAAGCCTTCCCAGCTCCACATACATCTACGTCATGTGTTTGACTCTCCCTGGTAATCGCTCTATCCAAGCTTTGAGAGTTATTTGACTACAACGGTTGCCGATCACCGCCTGCTGCTGGGTAAGAACTGGTAAGAATTTGAGATTTGCTTGACGGATTTGTGATACACCACCACCACTTCTTAGTAGTCTGTAGGATCATATTCTTGTGTGTTTCTATTGCTGCTAACCATGCCAGGATCACAAGCCGACGAGATTGACTGGGAGAACTTATCGAACAAGGAGCTTCATGATAAGTTTCAGCAAATGATGACTGAACAGGTACAAGATGTGCTGAACAATTTTGAAGAGGCCATGGAGAAGATCACTGGTCTTGAGAAGACGTTCGAAACAAAGCTCGATAACAGATTTAATGAACTGCTTGCGCGTCTTCCACCACCGGCTGCACCTGTCGCACCTCTGCAACAACAACAACTACGCCCCCTTCTGAATCAGTATGGACGAGCACAGCGTGTTCCTATTGTGCCAGGACAAAATTCTGGTGCCGCTGTTACTGCTGTTGGTGCTTCTTTGGCTCCTGCTACTTCTCCTGCTGGTACCCAGGAGGATGATGAGTATGCGGGCGATTATGAGGATGAGGTTGATCAAAATCAGATCTGCGAGCAGCCACCAGCACCACCACCAGCAGGTCGACCTCAGGTATATATTCGTAATGGTAGGCCTGCACCACCACCTCAGGTACGAGATGATGTCCATATTCCTAAACTGAAATTGAATATTCCACCATTTGAGGGTAGATATGTTCCTGATATATATCTTACTTGGGAGTTAGAAACTGAACAACGATTTACATGTTTACAATATCCCGAGGAGAGACGGGTTGCTGC
This sequence comes from Triticum aestivum, assembly GCF_018294505.1. Taxonomy (NCBI): domain Eukaryota; kingdom Viridiplantae; phylum Streptophyta; class Magnoliopsida; order Poales; family Poaceae; genus Triticum; species Triticum aestivum. The sequence goes on along the minus strand of NC_057806.1, from coordinate 250,524,786 downwards.
TGCTGTTTGTGCTTTCACTAGTTTTGCATGTGTATGGTGGTCTGAACATTGTAGATTATATCCTATTCCCGCTACTTGGGCTGCTTTGAAAACTGCTATGCGTACTCGTTGGGTTCCACCATATTATCAACGTGAATTGCTTCAAAAATTACAGCGTTTAAGACAAGGAAAAAATTCTGTAGAAGAATATTATCAGGAATTACAAACTGGCATGATTCGATGTGGTATTGTTGGGGAGAATGAAGCTATGCTTGCACGTTTTCTGGGTGGATTAAATAGAGAGATTCAGACCATTCTAGACTATAAGGAGTATACTAATATCACTCGTTTATTCCATCTTGCTTGTAAAGCTGAACATGAAGTGCAGGATCGACAAGCATTGGCGCGAACTAACTTTTCTGCAGGCCGACCTTCATCATGGACACCGCGTGCATCTTCTACTTCAACTGCACCACCACCTCAATTAGGTGCCTCCTCCAGTCGTGATACAAGAAAACAGGCACAACCACCATTATCTGCCAAGAGCGCACCTGCCGGGCCTGCACGGAGTTCTTCTTCTTCCATGGCATCAACAGGGCACACAAGTGATATTATTTGTCGTCGTTGTAAGGGAGGAGGTCATTATGTGAGGAAATGCAAATCTCCGCGTGTGATGATTGCTACCGCGGATGGTGGATATGAGTCCGCTAGTGACTATGATGAGGAGACTTTGGCTCTTATTACACGTGAAGAACATGGTGGAGATGATTCTGATCATGAGACGCAATACATGGCTCCTGAAGACGCTGACAGGTATGAATGTTTAGTTGCTCAACGTGTTTTGAGTGTGCAGGTCACACAAGCTGAGCAAAATCAGAGGCACAATTTGTTCCATACCAAGGGAGTTGTGAAGGAACGTTCTGTGCACGTCATCATAGACGGAGGGAGCTGCAACAACTTGGCTAGCATGGACATGGTGGAGAAGCTTTCTCTCACCACAAGACCACATCCACATCCTTACTACATCCAATGGTTCAACAACAGCGGCAAGGTTAAGGTAACACGTACTGTTCGTGTGCATTTTAGTATCTCTACATATGCTGATTATGTCGATTGTGATGTGGTACCTATGCAAGCATGTTCCTTATTACTTGGTAGACCATGGCAATTTGATAAAAATTCTGTACACCATGGTAGAAACAATCACTATACTCTTGTTCATAAGGATAAAAATATTACTTTGCTTCCTATGATTCCTGATTCCATTTTGAAAGATGATATTAATAGAGCTAATAAAGCAAAACAGGAGAAACATAAGAGTGAAAATCAGATTGTGGCAGAAGAATCTAAGCAACAAATGAAGCATAATAATAAACCATCTAGTGTTGCTTCTGAAATTAAATTGAAAAGTGCATTCTTACTTGCCACCAAATCTGATATTGATGAGCTAGATTTCAGCAAATCTGTTTGCTATGCTTTTGTGTGCAAAGAGGCATGATTTTTATTCGAGGATGTGCCTTCCTCTTTGCCTCCTGCTGTCACTAACATTTTGCAGGAGTTCGCTGACGTCTTTCCACAAGACGTGCCACTGGGATAACCACCTATTCGAGGGATTGAGCATCAAATTGACTTAATTCCCGGTGCATCATTACCCAACCGTGCGCCATACCGTACCAATCCAAAGGAGACGAAGGAGATTATGCGTCAAGTACAGGAGCTGCTCGACAAAGGTTATATACGTGAATCCCTTAGTCCTTGTGTTGTTCCTATCATTTTAGTGCCGAAAAAGGATGGTACGTCGCGTATGTGTGTTGATTGTAGAGGCATTAATAATATTACTATTCATTATCATGATCCTATTCCTAGGCTAGACGACATGCTTGATGAATTGAGTGGCTCTACAATATTCTCCAAAGTTGATTTGCGTAGTGGATACCGTCAAATTCGTATGAAATTGGGAGATGAATGGAAAACGGCATTTAAAACTAAGTTTGGATTATATGAGTGGTTAGTCATGCCTTTTGGGTTAACTAATGCGCCTAGTACTTTCGTGAGGTTAATGAACGAAGTTTTACGTGCTTTCATTGGACGATTTGTGGTAGTCTATTTTGATGATATACTGATTTATAGTAAATCTTTGGAGGAACATTTGGAACATTTACTTGCTGTTTTTATTGCTCTACGTGTTGCACGTTTGTTTGGTAACCTTGGAAAGTGCACCTTTTGCACCGACCGAGTATCTTTTCTTGGCTATGTTGTTACTCCACAGGGAATTGAAGTTGATAAAGCCAAGATTGAAGCTATTGAGAGTTGGCCGCAGCCCAAAACGGTCACACAAGTGAGGAGTTTCCTTGGCCTCGCTGGTTCCTATAGGCGTTTTGTGAGAGATTTCAGCACCATTGCTGCACCTCTCACCGAGCTTACAAAGAAGGATGTGCCTTTTGTATGGGGTACCTCACAGGAAGAAGCCTTCACAGTATTGAAAGATAAGTTGACGCATGCTCCTTTACTCTAACTTCCTGATTTTAATAAGACTTTTGAGCTTGAATGTGATGCTAGTGGAATTGGATTAGGAGGTGTGTTATTACAAGATGGCAAACATGTTGCATACTTTTCTGAAAAATTGAGTGAGCCTAGTATGAACTATTCTACTTATGATAAACAATTATATGCTCTTGTTCGGACCTTAGAAACATGGCAACATTATTTATGGACCAAGGAATTTGTTATACATTCTGATCATGAATCTTAGAAACACAATAAAAGTCAAGCAAAACTGAACCGTAGACATGCTCAATGGGGTGAATTCATTGAGACTTTCCCTTATGTCATTAAACACAAGAAGGTTAAAGAAAATGTTATTGTTGATGCATTGTCTCGTCGTTATACTATGCTTTCACAATTTGACTTTAAAATATTTGGTTTGGAGACCATCAAAGATCAATATGTGCATGATGCTGAATTTAAAGATGTATTGCAGAATTGTAAGGAAGGGAGAACTTGGAACAAGTTCATTCTTAACGATGGATTTGTGTTTCGTTCTAACAAGCTATGCATTCCAGCTAGCTCTGTTCGTCTTTTGTTGTTGCAGGAGGCGCATGGAGGAGGATTAATGGGACACTTTGGCGTCAAGAAGACGGAGGATATACTTGCTACACATTTCTTTTGGCCAAAGATGAGACAGGATGTTGAGCGTTTTGTTGCTCGCTGCACTACATGTCAAAAAGCTAAGTCACGACTCAATCCTCATGGTTTATATATGCCTTTTCCTGTACCTAATGTTCCTTGGGAGGATATATCTATGGACTTTGTTTTAGGTTTACCTCGAACAAAGAAGGGGAGGGATAGCATATTTGTTGTCGTGGATAGATTCTCGAAAATGGCACACTTTATACCATGTCATAAAAGCGATGATGCTGTTAATGTTGCTGATTTGTTCTTTCGTGAAATTATTCGCTTGCATGGTGTGCCAAATACTATTGTTTCAGATCGTGATACTACATTTCTTAGCCACTTTTGGAGATGTTTATGGGCTAAGTTGGGGACTAAACTGCTTTTTAGTACTACTTGTCACCCCCAAACTGATGGACAAACTGAAGTAGTCAATAGAACATTGTCTACTATGCTTAGTGCTGTTTTGAAGAATAATAAGAAAATGTGGGAAGAATGTTTGCCTCATATTGAATTTTCTTATAATCGTTCATTGCATTCTACTACTAAGATGTGCCCTTTTGAAATTGTGTATGGTTTCCTACCTCGTGCACCTATTGATTTGTTGCCTCTTCCATCTTCGAAGAAGGTTAATTTTGATGCTAAAGAATGTGCTGAATTGATTTTAAAAATGCATGAGTTAACTAAGGAAAACATTGAGCGTATGAATGCTAAATATAAACTTGCTGGAGATAAGGGTAGAAAACATGTTGTGTTTGCACCTGGAGATCTTGTGTGGTTACATTTGCGTAAGGATAGGTTTCCTAATTTGCGCAAATCAAAGCTAATGCCACGTGCTGCGGCTCCTTTTAAGGTGTTAGAGAAAATAAATGATAATGCATATAAACTTGAGCTGCCTGCAGATTTTGGGGTTAGTCCCACTTTTAACATTGAAGATTTGAAGCCTTATTTGGGTGGGGAAGATGAGCTTTCGTCAAGGATGACTTCATTTTAAGAAGGGGAGGATGATGAGGACATCAATACCATTGTTACACCCACAGCCCTTGCTGTTATACATACTGGACCAATTACTAGAGCTCGCGCGCGCCAATTGAATTATCAGGTACTTTCGTTTCTTGGTAACGATTCTAATGTTCATGAGAATATGATGCTGCCTAAATTGGATACATTTGTTTTGCTTACAAATGAAGGGCCTAGTTTGGACAAGAAAGATGAACCTTGGAGCAAGTTCAAGCATGGAGATGATGGCATGCGCAAGGGGATCAAGAACTGAGTTGCAAGTGATGATTTCAGGACTTTGAAGCCACCATAAGGAGTGCATGAAGCCTTGGACGAAATATACAACATGCCACTTCATAAATTTCATCCAGAGGCTATTCTAGGTGCTGCGTCACCTTATTATTGGGCCAGGCCCATGTATTATCGAAATACTTAAGTTTTTTCGAAAAGGGGCGCTTTATTACTTAAAAGATTTAAGCATTACACCCGGCCTTTGCATGACTAAGATGCACACAGCCAAATAAGATCCTCTCACACAAAATAAAAATAGAAAGGCGAATTACAACGAAACATGTAGAGTCCGTATAACGCCTAATATGGAGGGGAGCCAATCCTTAGATCATGCTGCCATCCATGTTGGGTAAAAGTATCCCTCGCCGTAGCCTCCAATCGTGTACACACCTCCGTAAACAGGCCTCGATTCTCCACGCGTTATAGAGAGGACCATAAACGAAGAGTCCCGGTACATCGTAGATAACCTGCAACAGAGAAGTACTTTTATCGTTAAAAACCTTATCATTTCTACATAGCCAAAGCGACCAAATAATGGCAAGCGCTCCCACCCTGAGAAGAGTTCTAAACCTGTGATCAATCCCATGTAACCAGTTGCCAAATACATTAGCAACACTACAGGGAGGATACAAGCTAGAAGCTATTTGGATGACTGACCATATAGAACGAGCCAATTTGCATTGAAAGAATAAATGTTTTATTGTCTCCTCATGGTGACAAAATACACACTGCGGGCTTCCATGCCAATTCCTCTTAATAAGGTTATCTTTAGTAAGAATGACCCATCGAAATACTTAATTATAGGCTGTTTTTAGAGTCCGTTAGTGTGGGGAAACAAGAGTTAGGGTTGGTTTCGGACCCCTCCTCCAAGGGCCACAAAATTCCCCCCTCTTCCTCCATATATATAGCCCTTAGGGCGTCGTTTAGACTGTGGGTTTTGTTTAGATTAAAAGTTCGCCACAGCTGCAACTTCACGTACTTCGTTTGTGTCCAACGACCAGACCAAGACGTCACAGAACCCCACCTTCATTAATAAAGCTTTCCTCTTTTATTCCCAATATACAGATTGCAATCTCAGTTTCTTGCTTGTTCTTCGTTTTCTTGCAGGAAATAGACCCTCGTGGTCAGGTTGATCGTGCTCCAGCGTGGCCAATAACCCTCGGAAGTTGGTTTAGCGATTGCTAAGGCGCGACGTCTTCGCACGTTCGTAGTTGGATCTGTTGGGGAACTTAGTAATTTCAAAAAATTTCCTATGCACACGCAAGATCATGGTGATGCATAGCAACGAGAGGGGAGAGTGTGATCTACGTACCCTTGTAGATTGACAACGGAAGCGTTAGCACAACGTGGTTGATGTAGTCGTACGTCTTCACGGCCCGGCCGATCAAGCACCGAAACTACGGCACCTCCGAGTTCTAGCACACGTTCAGCTCGATGACGATCCCCGGACTCTAATCCAGCAAAGTGTCGGGGAAGAGTTCCATCAGCATGATGGCGTGGTGACGATCTTGATGTTCTACCATCGCAGGGCTTCGCCTAAGCACTGCTACAATATTATCGAGGACTATGGTGGAAGGTGGCACCGCACACGGCTAAGAATATGATCACGTGGATCAACTTGTGTGTCTAGGGGTGCTCCATGCCTCCGTATATAAAGGATCAAAGGGGGGGTGCGTCCGGCCCGGAGAGGGCGTGCCAGGAGGAGTCCTACTCCCTCCGGGAGTAGGATTCCCCCCCTTTCCTAGTTGGAATAGGATTCGGGAGGGGGGAAAGAGGAGAGAGAGAAGGAAGGGGGGCGCCGGGCCCCTCTCCTTGTCCTATTCGGACTAGGGGGTGGAGGGGCGCGCGGCCCAGCCCTGGCCACCTCTCCTATCTTCCACTAAGGCCGACTAAGGCCCATATACCTCCCGGGGGGTTCCGGTAACCTCCCGGTACTCCGGTAAAATCCCAATTTCACCCGGAACACTTCCGATATCCAAATATAGGCTTCCAATATATCAATCTTTATGTCTCGACCATTTCGAGACTCCTCGTCATGTCCGTGATCACATCCGGGACTCCGAACAAACTTCGGTACATCAAAATGCATAAAGTCATAATATAACTGTCATCAAAACCTTAAGCGTGCGGACCCTACGGGTTCGAGAACAATGTAGACATGACCGAGACATGTCTCCGGTCAATAACCAATAGCGGAACCTGGATGCTCATATTGGCTCCTACATATTCTACGAAGATCTTTTATCGGTCAGACCGCATAACAACATACGTTGTTCCCTTTGTCATCGGTATGTTACTTGCTCGAGATTCGATCGTCGGTGTCTCAATACCTAGTTCAATCTCGTTACTGGCAAGACTCTTTACTCGTTCCGTAATGCATCATCTCACAACTAACTCATTAGTTGCAATGCTTGCAAGGCTTATGTGATGTGCATTACCGAGAGGGCCCAGAGATACCTCTCCGACAATCGGAGTGACAAATCCTAATCTCGAAATACGCCAACCCAACATGTACCTTTGGAGACACCTGTAGAGCACCTTTATAATCACCCAGTTACATTGTGACGTTTGGTAGCACACAAAGTGTTCCTCCGGCAAACGGGAGTTGCATAATCTCAGTCATAGGAACATGTATAAGTCATGAAGAAAGCAATAGCAACATACTAAACGATCGGGTGCTAAGCTAATGGAATGGGTCATGTCAATCAGATCATTCACCTAATGATGTGATCCCGTTAATTAAATAACAACACTTTGTCCATGGTTAGGAAACATAACCATCTTTGATTAACGAGCTAGTCTAGTAGAGGCATACTAGTGACACTCTGTTTGTCTATGTATTCACACATGTATTATGTTTCCGGTTAATACAATTCTAGCATGAATAATAAACATTTATCATGATATAAGTAAATAAATAATAACTTTATTATTGCCTCTAGGGCATATTTCCTTCAGTCTCCCACTTGCACTAGAGTCAATAATCTAGTTCACATCGCCATGTGATCTAACATCAATAGTTCACATCTTTATGTGGTTAACACCCATAGTTCACATCGATATGTGACCAACACCCAAAGGGTTTACTAGAGTCAGTAATCTAGTTCACATTGCTATGTGATTAACACCCAAAGAGTACTAAGGTGTGATCATGTTTTGCCTGTGAGAGAAGTTTAGTCAACGGGTCTGCCATATTCAGATCCGTAAGTATTTTGCAATTTTCTATGTCTACAATGCTCTGCACGGAGCTACTTTAGCTAATTGCTCCCACTTTCAATATGTATCCAGATGAAGACTAAGAGTCATCCGGATCAGTGCCAAAACTTGTATCAACGTAACCCTTTTAGACGAACCTTTTGTCACCTCCATAATCGAGAAACATATCCTTATTCCACCAAGGATAATTTTGGCCGCTGTCCAGTGATCTACTCCTAGTTCACTATTGTACTCCCTTGCCAAAATTAGTGTAGGGTATACAATAGGTCTGGTACACAGCATGGCATACTTTATAGAACCTATGGCCAAGGCATAGGGAATGATTTTCATTCTCATTCTATTTTCTGCCATGGTCGGGCTTTGAGACTTACTCAACTTCACACCTTGTAACACAGGCAAGAATTCTTTCTTTGACTATTCCATTTTGAACTACTTCAAAATCTTGTCAAGGTATGTACTCATTGAAAAAACTTATCAAGCGTCTTGATCTATCTCTATAGATCTTGATGCTCAATATGTAAGCAGCTTCACCGAGGTCTTTCTTTGAAAAACTTCTTTCAAAACACTCCTTTATGCTTTGGAGAATAATTCTACATTATTTCCGATCAACAATATGTCATTCACATATACTTATCAGAAATGTTGTAGTGCTCCCACTCACTTTCTTGTAAATACAGGCTTCACCGCAAGTCTGTATAAAACTATATGCTTTGATCAACTTATCAAAACGTATATTCCAACTCCGAGATGCTTGCACCAGTCCATAGATGGATCGCTGGAGCTTGCATATTTTGTTAGCACCTTTAGGATTGACAAAACCTTCTGATTGCATCATATACAACTCTTCTTTAAATTCATCAAGGAATGTAGTTTTGTTTATCCATTTGCCAGATTTCATAAAAATGCGGCAATTGCTAACATGATTTGGACAGACTTAAGCATCGCTACGAGTGAGAAAATTTCATCCTAGTCAACACCTTGACTTTGTCAAAAACCTTTTTCGACAAGTCTAGCTTTGTAGATAGTAATACTACTATCAGCATTCGTCTTCCTCTTGAAGATCCATTTATTTTCTATGGCTTGCCGATCATCGGGCAAATCCATCAAAGTCCATACTTTGTTCTCATACATGTTCTCATACATGGATCATATCTCAGATTTCATGGCCTCAAACCATTTCGCGGAATCTGGGCTCATCATCGATTCCTCATAGTTCACAAGTTCGTCATGGTCTAGTAGCATGACTTCCAGAACAGGATTACCGTACCACTCTGGTGCGGATCTCACTCTGGTTTACCTACGAGATTCGGTAGTAACTTGATCTGAAGTTACATGATCATCATCATTAGCTTCCTCACTAATTGGTGTAGTAGTCACAAGAATAGATTTCTGTGATGAACTACTTTCCAATAAGGGAGAAGGTACAGTTACCTCGTCAAGTTATACTTTCCTCCCACTCACTTCTTTCGAGAGAAACTCCTTCTCCAGAAAGTTTCCGAATTTAGCAACAAAAGTCTTGCCTTCGGATCTGTGATAGAAGGTGTATCCAATAGTTTCCTTTGGATATCCTATGAAGACACATTTCTCCGATTTGGGTTCGAGCTTATCAGGTTGAAGTTTTTTTCACATAAGCATCGTGATAGAGGCAAAGGTGTCCCGTCTTTCGATGAGATGGTGGATTTCGCTTTCGTGGAAGTCGACTTTGATGATCCGACTACGAACGTGCGAGGACGTCGCGCCTTAGCAATCGCTAAACCAACTCCGAGAGGTTATTGACCACGCCGGAGCACGATCAACCTGACCATGAGGGTCTGTTTCCTGCGAGCAAACGAAGAACAAGCAAGAATCTAAGATTGCAATCTGGATATTGCGAATATAAGATGAAAGCTTTATTGATCAAGGTGGGGTTCTGTGACGCCTTTGTCTGGTCGTTGAACACAAACGAAGTACGCGAAGTTGCAGCTATGGCGAACTTTTAATCTAAACAAAACCCAAAGTCTAAACGATGCCCTAAGGGCTGTATATATGGAGGAAGAGGGGGGAATTTCGTGGCCCTTGGTGGAGGGGTCCGAAATCAACCCTATCTCTTATTTCCCCACACATACAGACTCTAAAAATAGCCTATACTTATGTATTTCGAAATTACATGGGCCTGGCCCAATAATAAGGTGACGCAGCACCTAAAATAGCCTCGGGACGAAATTTATGAAGTGGCATCTTGTATATTTCATCCAAGGCTTCATGCACCCATTATGGTGGCTTCAAAGTCCTGAAATCATCACTTGTAACTCCGTTCTTGTTTCCCTTGCGCATGCCATCATCTCCATGCTTGTTCTTGCTCCAATGTTCATCCTTCTCCAAGCTAGGCCCTTCATTTGTAAGCAAAACAAATGTATCCAATTTAGGCAGCATCATATTATCATGAACATTAGAATCATTACCAAGAAACAAAAGTACCTGGTAATTTAGTTGGCATGCACGAGCTCTAGTAATTGGTCCAGTATGTATAGCAGCAGGGGCATACTGGACCAATTACTAGAGCTCGTGCACGCCAACTAAATTACCAGGTACTTTCGTTTCTTGG